>NW_026777462.1:300000-449225 GCF_028023285.1 Balaenoptera ricei | reverse complement strand
GATAAGATATGGAACACACCCATTATAAAGAAATCACATTACGATTCTCTTTTTAAGCTGTTCCTTAAAACACTAGTGCTTAGGAAATCTATTGGAAGCAGAAGCAGTCAAGGGTAGCCTAGGGTTAGGGTTAGGCTTAGGGTTAGGGTTAGGGTACGGCTTATGGTACGGGTTCGGGGAGAGGTCCGTGTACGGTGTAGGGTATGGGTTAGGGTTAGGGTTAGGGTTAGTGTTAGGGTTAGGGCTCGGTTTAGGGTACGGGTTACGATTAGGGTACATGTTAGGGTTAGGGTAGGGGTTAGGGTTATGAAACGCGTTAGGGTTAGGGTTGTTATTAAACCTATCCCATTCTCTAGATACCCCTTAGCACGTAAAGGAATATTATTTGGGGGTCCAGCCATGGAGAAGAGTTTAGACACTAGGATAAGATAAGGAACACACCCATTATACAGAAATCACATTAGGATTCTCTTTTTAAGCTGTTCCTTAAAACACTAGTGCTTAGGAAATCTATTGGAGGCAGAAGCAGTCAAGGGTAGCCTAGGGTTAGGGTTAGGCTTAGGGTTAGGGTTAGGGTACGGCTTAGGGTACGGGTTCGGGGAGGGGTCCGTGTACGGTGTAGGGTATGGGTTAGGGTTAGGGTTAGGGTTAGTGTTAGGGTTAGGGCTCGGTTTAGGGTACGGGTTAGGATTAGGGTACGTGTTAGGGTTAGGGTAGGGGTTAGGGTTAGGGTACGCGTTAGGGTTAGGGTTGTTATTAAACCTATCCCATTCTCTAGATACCCGTTAGCACGTAAAGGAATATTATTTGGGGGTCCAGCCATGGAGAAGAGTTTAGACACTAGGATAAGATAAGGAACACACCCATTATAAAGAAATCACATTAGGATTCTCTTTTTAAGCTGTTCCTTAAAACACTAGTGCTTAGGAAATCTATTGGAAGCAGAAGCAGTCAAGGGTAGCCTAGGGTTAGGGTTAGGCTTAGGGTTAGGGTTAGGGTACGGCTTATGGTACGGGTTCGGGGAGGGGTCCGTGTACGGTGTAGGGTATGGGTTAGGGTTAGGGTTAGGGTTAGTGTTAGGGTTAGGGCTCGGTTTAGGGTACGGGTTACGATTAGGGTACATGTTAGGGTTAGGGTAGGGGTTAGGGTTAGGATACGCGTTAGGGTTAGGGTAGTTATTAAACCTATCCCACTCTCTAGATACCCCTTAGCACGTAAAGGAATATTATTTGGGGGTCCAGCCATGGAGAAGAGTTTAGACACTAGGATAAGATAAGGAACACACCCATTATACAGAAATCACATTAGGATTCTCTTTTTAAGCTGTTCCTTAAAACACTAGTGCTTAGGAAATCTATTGGAGGCAGAAGCAGTCAAGGGTAGCCTAGGGTTAGGGTTAGGCTTAGGGTTAGGGTTAGGGTACGGCTTAGGGTACGGGTTCGGGGAGGGGTCCGTGTACGGTGTAGTGTATGGGTTAGGGTTAGGGTTAGGGTTAGTGTTAGGGTTAGGGCTCGGTTTAGGGTACGGGTTAGGATAAGAGTACGTGTTAGGTTTAGGGTAGGGGTTAGGGTTAGGGTACGCGTTAGGGTTAGGGTAGTTATTAAACCTATCCCACTCTCTAGATACCCCTTAGCACGTAAAGGAATATTATTTGGGGGTCCAGCCATGGAGAAGAATTTAGACACTAGGATAAGATAAGGAACACACCCATTATAAAGAAATCACATTAGGATTCTCTTTTTAAGCTGTTCCTTAAAACACTAGTGCTTAGGAAATCTATTGGAGGCAGAAGCAGTCAAGGGTAGCCTAGGGTTAGGGTTAGGCTTAGGGTTAGGGTTAGGGTACGGCTTAGGGTACGGGTTCGGGGAGGGGTCCGTGTACGGTGTAGGGTATGGTTTAGGGTTAGGGTTAGGGTTAGTGTTAGGGTTAGGGCTCATTTTAGGGTACGGGTTAGGATTAGAGTACGTGTTAGGTTTAGGGTAGGGGTTAGGGTTAGGGTACGCGTTAGGGTTAGGGTAGTTATTAAACCTATCCCACTCTCTAGATACCCCTTAGCACGTAAAGGAATATTATTTGGGGGTCCAGCCATGGAGAAGAGTTTAGACACTAGGATAAGATAAGGAACACACCCATTATAAAGAAATCACATTAGGATTCTCTTTTTAAGCTGTTCCTTAAAACACTAGTGCTTAGGAAATCTATTGGAGGCAGAAGCAGTCAAGGGTAGCCTAGGGTTAGGGTTAGGCTTAGGGTGAGGGTTAGGGTACGGCTTAGGGTACGGGTTCGGGGAGGGGTCCGTGTACGGTGTAGGGTATGGGTTAGGGTTAGGGTTAGGGTTAGTGTTAGGGTTAGGGCTCATTTTAGGGAACGGGTTAGGATTAGAGTACGTGTTAGGTTTAGGGTAGGGGTTAGGGTTAGGGTACGCGTTAGGGTTAGGGTAGTTATTAAACCTATCCCACTGTCTAGATACCCCTTAGCAAGTAAAGGAATATTATTTGGGGGTCCAGCCATGAAGAAGAATTTAGACACTAGGATAAGATAAGGAACACACCCATTATAAAGAAATCACGTTAGGATTCTCTTTTTAAGCTGTTCCTTAAAACACTAGTGCTTAGGAAATCTATTGGAGGCAGAAGCAGTCAAGGGTAGCCTAGGGTTAGGGTTAGGCTTAGGCTTAGGGTTAGGGTACGGCTTAGGGTACGGGTTCGGTGAGGGGTCCGTGTACGGTGTAGGGTATGGGTTAGGGTTAGGGTTAGGGTTAGTGTTAGGGTTAGGGCTCGGTTTAGGGTACGGGTTAGGATTAGGGTACGTGTTAGGGTTAGGGTAAGTGTTAGGGTAAGGGTACGTGTTAGGGTTAGGGTAGTTATTAAACCTATCCCACTCTCTAGCTACCCCTTAGCACGTAAAGGAATATTATTTGGAGGACCAGCCATGGAGAAGAGTTTAGACACTAGGATAAGATAAGGAACACACCCATTATAAAGAAATCACATTAGGATTCTCTTTTTAAGCTGTTCCTTAAAACACTAGTGCTTAGGAAATCTATTGGAGGCAGAAGCAGTCAAGGGTAGCCTAGGGTTAGGGTTAGGCTTAGGGTTAGGGTTAGGGTACGGCTTAGGGTACGGGTTCGGGGAGGGGTCCGTGTACGGTGTAGGGTATGGGTTAGGGTTAGGGTTAGGGTTAGTGTTAGGGTTAGGGCTCATTTTAGGGTACGGGTTAGGATTAGAGTACTTGTTAGGTTTAGGGTAGGGGTTAGGGTTAGGGTACGCGTTAGGGTTAGGGTAGTTATTAAACCTATCCCACTCTCTAGATACCCCTTAGCACGTAAAGGAATATTATTTGGGGGTCCAGCCATGGAGAAGAATTTAGACACTAGGATAAGATATGGAACACACCCATTATAAAGAAATCACATTAGGATTCTCTTTTTAAGCTGTTCCTTAAAACACTAGTGCTTAGGAAATCTATTGGAAGCAGAAGCAGTCAAGGGTAGCCTAGGGTTAGGGTTAGGCTTAGGGTTAGGGTTAGGGTACGGCTTATGGTACGGGTTCGGGGAGGGGTCCGTGTACGGTGTAGGGTATGGGTTAGGGTTAGGGTTAGGGTTAGTGTTAGGGTTAGGGCTCGGTTTAGGGTACGGGTTACGATTAGGGTACATGTTAGGGTTAGGGTAGGGGTTAGGGTTATGAAACGCGTTAGGGTTAGGGTTGTTATTAAACCTATCCCATTCTCTAGATACCCCTTAGCACGTAAAGGAATATTATTTGGGGGTCCAGCCATGGAGAAGAGTTTAGACACTAGGATAAGATAAGGAACACACCCATTATACAGAAATCACATTAGGATTCTCTTTTTAAGCTGTTCCTTAAAACACTAGTGCTTAGGAAATCTATTGGAGGCAGAAGCAGTCAAGGGTAGCCTAGGGTTAGGGTTAGGGTTAGGGTTAGGGTTAGGGTACGGCTTAGGGTACGGGTTCGGGGAGGGGTCCGTGTACGGTGTAGGGTATGGGTTAGGGTTAGGGTTAGGGTTAGTGTTAGGGTTAGGGCTCGGTTTAGGGTACGGGTTAGGATTAGGGTACGTGTTAGGGTTAGGGTAGGGGTTAGGGTTAGTATACGCGTTAGGGTTAGGGTTGTTATTAAACCTATCCCATTCTCTAGATACCCCTTAGCACGTAAAGGAATATTATTTGGGGGTCCAGCCATGGAGAAGAGTTTAGACACTAGGATAAGATAAGGAACACACCCATTATACAGAAATCACATTAGGATTCTCTTTTTAAGCTGTTCCTTAAAACACTAGTGCTTAGGAAATCTTTTGGAGGCAGAAGCAGTCAAGGGTAGCCTAGGGTTAGGGTTAGGCTTAGGGTTAGGGTTAGGGTACGGCTTAGGGTACGGGTTCGGGGAGGGGTCCGTGTACGGTGTAGGGTATGGGTTAGGGTTAGTGTTAGGGTTAGTGTTAGGGTTAGGGCTCGGTTTAGGGTACGGGTTAGGATTAGGGTACGTGTTAGGGTTACGGTAGGGGTTAGGGTTAGGATACGCGTTAGGGTAAGGGTTGTTATTAAACCTATCCCATTCTCTAGATACCCGTTAGCACGTAAAGGAATATTATTTGGGGGTCCAGCCATGGAGAAGAGTTTAGACACTAGGATAAGATAAGGAACACACCCATTATAAAGAAATCACATTAGGATTCTCTTTTTAAGCTGTTCCTTAAAACACTAGTGCTTAGGAAATCTATTGGAGGCAGAAGCAGTCAAGGGTAGCCTAGGGTTAGGGTTAGGCTTAGGGTTAGGGTTAGGGTACGGCTTAGGGTACGGGTTCGGGGAGGGGTCCCTGTATGGTGTAGGGTATGGGTTAGGGTTAGGGTTAGGGTTAGTGTTAGGGTTAGGGCTCATTTTAGGGTACGGGTTAGGATTAGAGTACGTGTTAGGTTTAGGGTAGGGGTTAGGGTTAGGGTACGCGTTAGGGTTAGGGTAGTTATTAAACCTATCCCACTCTCTAGATACCCCTTAGCACGTAAAGGAATATTATTTGGGGGTCCAGCCATGGAGAAGAGTTTAGACACTAGGATAAGATAAGGAACACACCCATTATACAGAAATCACATTAGGATTCTCTTTTTAAGCTGTTCCTTAAAACACTAGTGCTTAGGAAATCTATTGGAGGCAGAAGCAGTCAAGGGTAGCCTAGGGTTAGGGTTAGGCTTAGGGTTAGGTTTAGGGTACGGTTTAGGGTATGGGTTCGGGGAGGGGTCCTTGTACGGTGTAGGGTATGGGTTAGGGTTAGGGTTAGGGTTAGAGTTAGGGTTAGGGCTCGGTTTAGGGTACGGGTTAGGATTAGGGTACATTTTAGGGTTAGGGTATGGGTTAGGGTTAGGATACGCGTTAGGGTTAGGGTTGTTATTAAACCTATCCCATTCTCTAGATACACCTTCGCACGTAAAGGAATATTATTTGGGGGTCCAGCCATGGAGAAGAGTTTAGACACTAGGATAAGATAAGGAACACACCCATTATACAGAAATCACATTAGGATTCTCTTTTTAAGCTGTTCCTTAAAACACTAGTGCTTAGGAAATCTATTGGAGGCAGAAGCAGTCAAGGGTAGCCTAGGGTTAGGGTTAGGCTTAGGGTTAGGGTTAGGGTACGGCTTAGGGTACGGGTTCGGGGAGGGGTCCGTGTACGGTGTAGGGTATGGGTTAGGGTTAGGGTTAGGGTTAGTGTTAGGGTTAGGGCTCGGTTTAGGGTACGGGTTAGGATAAGAGTACGTGTTAGGTTTAGGGTAGGGGTTAGGGTTAGGGTACGCGTTAGGGTTAGGGTAGTTATTAAACCTATCCCACTCTCTAGATACCCCTTAGCACGTAAAGGAATATTATTTGGAGGTCCAGCCATGGAGAAGAATTTAGACACTAGGATAAGATAAGGAACACACCCATTATAAAGAAATCACATTAGGATTCTCTTTTTAAGCTGTTCCTTAAAACACTAGTGCTTAGGAAATCTATTGGAAGCAGAAGCAGTCAAGGGTAGCCTAGGGTTAGGGTTAGGCTTAGGGTTAGGGTTAGGGTACGGCTTATGGTACGGGTTCGGGGAGGGGTCCGTGTACGGTGTAGGGTATGGGTTAGGGTTAGGGTTAGGGTTAGTGTTAGGGTTAGGGCTCGGTTTAGGGTACGGGTTACGATTAGGGTACATGTTAGGGTTAGGGTAGGGGTTAGGGTTAGGATACGCGTTAGGGTTAGGGTAGTTATTAAACCTATCCCACTCTCTAGATACCCCTTAGCACGTAAAGGAATATTATTCGGGGGTCCAGCCATGGAGAAGAGTTTAGACACTAGGATAAGATAAGGAACACACCCATTATACAGAAATCACATTAGGATTCTCTTTTTAAGCTGTTCCTTAAAACACTAGTGCTTAGGAAATCTATTGGAGGCAGAAGCAGTCAAGGGTAGCCTAGGGTTAGGGTTAGGCTTAGGGTTAGGGTTAGGGTACGGCTTAGGGTACGGGTTCGGGGAGGGGTCCGTGTACGGTGTAGGGTATGGGTTAGGGTTAGGGTTAGGGTTAGTGTTAGGGTTAGGGCTCTGTTTAGGGTACGGGTTAGGATTAGGGTACATGTTAGGGTTAGGGTAGGGGTTAGGGTTAGGATACGCGTTAGGGTTAGGGTTGTTATTAAACCTATCCCATTCTCTAGATACCCCTTAGCACGTAAAGGAATATTATTTGGGGGTCCAGCCATGGAGAAGAGTTTAGACACTAGGATAAGATAAGGAACACACCCATTATAAAGAAATCACATTAGGATTCTCTTTTTAAGCTGTTCCTTAAAACACTAGTGCTTAGGAAATCTATTGGAGGCAGAAGCAGTCAAGGGTAGCCTAGGGTTAGGGTTAGGCTTAGGGTTAGGGTTAGGGTACGGCTTAGGATACGGGTTCGGGGAGGGGTCCGTGTACGGTGTAGGGTATGGGTTAGGGTTAGGGTTAGGGTTAGTGTTAGGGTTAGGGCTCATTTTAGGGAACGGGTTAGGATTAGAGTACGTGTTAGGTTTAGGGTAGGGGTTAGGGTTAGGGTACGCGTTAGGGTTAGGGTAGTTATTAAACCTATCCCACTCTCTAGATACCCCTTAGCACGTAAAGGAATATTATTTGGGGGTCCAGCCATGGAGAAGAATTTAGACACTAGGATAAGATAAGGAACACACCCATTATAAAGAAATCACGTTAGGATTCTCTTTTTAAGCTGTTCCTTAAAACACTAGTGCTTAGGAAATCTATTGGAGGCAGAAGCAGTCAAGGGTAGCCTAGGGTTAGGGTTAGGCTTAGGGTTAGGGTTAGGGTACGGCTTAGGGTACGGGTTCGGTGAGGGGTCCGTGTACGGTGTAGGGTATGGGTTAGGGTTAGGGTTAGGGTTAGTGTTAGGGTTAGGGCTCGGTTTAGGGTACGGGTTAGGATTAGGGTACGTGTTAGGGTTAGGGTAAGTGTTAGGGTAAGGGTACGTGTTAGGGTTAGGGTAGTTATTAAACCTATCCCACTCTCTAGCTACCCCTTAGCACGTAAAGGAATATTATTTGGAGGACCAGCCATGGAGAAGAGTTTAGACACTAGGATAAGATAAGGAACACACCCATTATAAAGAAATCACATTAGGATTCTCTTTTTAAGCTGTTCCTTAAAACACTAGTGCTTAGGAAATCTATTGGAGGCAGAAGCAGTCAAGGGTAGCCTAGGGTTAGGGTTAGGCTTAGGGTTAGGGTTAGGGTACGGCTTAGGGTACGGGTTCGGGGAGGGGTCCGTGTACGGTGTAGGGTATGGGTTAGGGTTAGGGTTAGGGTTAGTGTTAGGGTTAGGGCTCATTTTAGGGTACGGGTTAGGATTAGAGTACTTGTTAGGTTTAGGGTAGGGGTTAGGGTTAGGGTACGCGTTAGGGTTAGGGTAGTTATTAAACCTATCCCACTCTCTAGATACCCCTTAGCACGTAAAGGAATATTATTTGGGGGTCCAGCCATGGAGAAGAATTTAGACACTAGGATAAGATATGGAACACACCCATTATAAAGAAATCACATTAGGATTCTCTTTTTAAGCTGTTCCTTAAAACACTAGTGCTTAGGAAATCTATTGGAAGCAGAAGCAGTCAAGGGTAGCCTAGGGTTAGGGTTAGGCTTAGGGTTAGGGTTAGGGTACGGCTTATGGTACGGGTTCGGGGAGGGGTCCGTGTACGGTGTAGGGTATGGGTTAGGGTTAGGGTTAGGGTTAGTGTTAGGGTTAGGGCTCGGTTTAGGGTACGGGTTACGATTAGGGTACATGTTAGGGTTAGGGTAGGGGTTAGGGTTATGAAACGCGTTAGGGTTAGGGTTGTTATTAAACCTATCCCATTCTCTAGATACCCCTTAGCACGTAAAGGAATATTATTTGGGGGTCCAGCCATGGAGAAGAGTTTAGACACTAGGATAAGATAAGGAACACACCCATTATACAGAAATCACATTAGGATTCTCTTTTTAAGCTGTTCCTTAAAACACTAGTGCTTAGGAAATCTATTGGAGGCAGAAGCAGTCAAGGGTAGCCTAGGGTTAGGGTTAGGGTTAGGGTTAGGGTTAGGGTACGGCTTAGGGTACGGGTTCGGGGAGGGGTCCGTGTACGGTGTAGGGTATGGGTTAGGGTTAGGGTTAGGGTTAGTGTTAGGGTTAGGGCTCGGTTTAGGGTACGGGTTAGGATTAGGGTACGTGTTAGGGTTAGGGTAGGGGTTAGGGTTAGTATACGCGTTAGGGTTAGGGTTGTTATTAAACCTATCCCATTCTCTAGATACCCCTTAGCACGTAAAGGAATATTATTTGGGGGTCCAGCCATGGAGAAGAGTTTAGACACTAGGATAAGATAAGGAACACACCCATTATACAGAAATCACATTAGGATTCTCTTTTTAAGCTGTTCCTTAAAACACTAGTGCTTAGGAAATCTTTTGGAGGCAGAAGCAGTCAAGGGTAGCCTAGGGTTAGGGTTAGGCTTAGGGTTAGGGTTAGGGTACGGCTTAGGGTACGGGTTCGGGGAGGGGTCCGTGTACGGTGTAGGGTATGGGTTAGGGTTAGGGTTAGGGTTAGTGTTAGGGTTAGGGCTCATTTTAGGGTACGGGTTAGGATTAGAGTACTTGTTAGGTTTAGGGTAGGGGTTAGGGTTAGGGTACGCGTTAGGGTTAGGGTAGTTATTAAACCTATCCCACTCTCTAGATACCCCTTAGCACGTAAAGGAATATTATTTGGGGGTCCAGCCATGGAGAAGAATTTAGACACTAGGATGAGATAAGGAACACACCCATTATAAAGAAATCACATTAGGATTCTCTTTTTAAGCTGTTCCTTAAAACACTAGTGCTTAGGAAATCTATTGGAAGCAGAAGCCGTCAAGGGTAGCCTAGGGTTAGGGTTAGGCTTAGGGTTAGGGTTAGGGTACGGCTTAGGGTACGGGTTCGGGGAGGGGTCCGTGAACGGTGTAGGGTATGGGTTAGGGTTAGGGTTAGGGTTAGTGTTAGGGTTAGGGCTCATTTTAGGGTACGGGTTAGGATTAGAGTACGTGTTAGGTTTAGGGTAGGGGTTAGGGTTAGGGTACGCGTTAGGGTTAGGGTAGTTATTAAACCTATCCCACTCTCTAGATACCCCTTAGCACGTAAAGGAATATTATTTGGGGGTCCAGCCATGGAGAAGAGTTTAGACACTAGGATAAGATAAAGAACACACCCATTATACAGAAATCACATTAGGATTCTCTTTTTAAGCTGTTCCTTAAAACACTAGTGCTTAGGAAATCTATTGGAGGCAGAAGCAGTCAAGGGTAGCCTAGGGTTAGGGTTAGGCTTAGGGTTAGGGTTAGGGTACAGCTTAGGGTACGGGTTCGGGGAGGGGTCCGTGTACGGTGTAGGGTATGGGTTAGGGTTAGGGTTAGGGTTAGTGTTAGGGTTAGGGCTCGGTTTAGGGTACGGGTTAGGATTAGGGTACATGTTAGGGTTAGGGTAGGGGTTAGGGTTAGGATACGCGTTAGGGTTAGGGTTGTTATTAAACCTATCCCATTCTCTAGATACCCCTTAGCACGTAAAGGAATATTATTTGGGGGTCCAGCCATGGAGAAGAGTTTAGACACTAGGATAAGATAAGGAACACACCCATTATAAAGAAATCACATTAGGATTCTCTTTTTAAGCTGTTCCTTAAAACACTAGTGCTTAGGAAATCTATTGGAGGCAGAAGCAGTCAAGGGTAGCCTAGGGTTAGGGTTAGGCTTAGGGTTAGGGTTAGGGCACGGCTTAGGGTACGGGTTCGGGGAGGGGTCCGTGTACGGTGTAGGGTATGGGTTAGGGTTAGGGTTAGGGTTAGTGTTAGGGTTAGGGCTCATTTTAGGGTACGGGTTAGGATTAGAGTACTTGTTAGGTTTAGGGTAGGGGTTAGGGTTAGGGTACGCGTTAGGGTTAGGGTAGTTATTAAACCTATCCCACTCTCTAGATACCCCTTAGCACGTAAAGGAATATTATTTGGGGGTCCAGCCATGGAGAAGAATTTAGACACTAGGATGAGATAAGGAACACACCCATTATAAAGAAATCACATTAGGATTCTCTTTTTAAGCTGTTCCTTAAAACACTAGTGCTTAGGAAATCTATTGGAGGCAGAAGCAGTCAAGGGTAGCCTAGGGTTAGGGTTAGGCTTAGGGTTAGGGTTAGGGTACGGATTAGGGTACGGGTTCGGGGAGGGGTCCGTGTACGGTGTAGGGTATGGGTTAGGGTTAGGGTTAGGGTTAGTGTTAGGGTTAGGGCTCGGTTTAGGGTACGGGTTAGGATTAGGGTACATGTTAGGGTTAGGGTAGGGGTTAGGGTTAGGGTATGCGTTAGGGTTAGGGTAGTTATTAAACCTATCCCACTCTCTAGATACCCCTTAGCACGTAAAGGAATATTATTTGGGGGTCCAGCCATGGAGAAGATTTAGACACTAGGATAAGATAAGGAACACACCCATTATAAAGAAATCACATTAGGATTCTCTTTTTAAGCTGTTCCTTAAAACACTAGTGCTTAGGAAATCTATTGGAAGCAGAAGCCGTCAAGGGTAGCCTAGGGTTAGGGTTAGGCTTAGGGTTAGGGTTAGGGTACGGCTTAGGGTATGGGTTCGGGGAGGGGTCCGTGTACGGTGTAGGGTATGGGTTAGGGTTAGGGTTAGGGTTAGTGTTAGGGTTAGGGCTCGGTTTAGGGTACGGGTTAGGATTAGGGTACATGTTAGGGTTAGGATACGCGTTAGGGTTAGGGTTGTTATTAAACCTATCCCATTCTCTAGATACCCCTTAGCACGTAAAGGAATATTATTTGGGGGTCCAGCCATGGACAAGACTTTAGACACTAGGATAAGATAAGGAACACACCCATTATAAAGAAATCACATTAGGATTCTCTTTTTAAGCTGTTCCTTAAAACACTAATGCTTAGGAAATCTATTGGAGGCAGAAGCAGTCAAGGGTAGCCTAGGGTTAGGGTTAGGCTTAGGGTTAGGGTTAGGGTACGGCTTAGGGTACGGGTTCGGGGAGGGGTCCGTGTACGGTGTAGGGTATGGGTTAGGGTTAGGGTTAGGGTTAGTGTTAGGGTTAGGGCTCATTTTAGGGTACGGGTTAGGATTAGAGTACGTGTTAGGTTTAGGGTAGGGGTTAGGGTTAGGGTACGCGTTAGGGTTAGGGTAGTTATTAAACCTATCCCACTCTCTAGATACCCCTTAGCACGTAAAGGAATATTATTTGGGGGTCCAGCCATGGAGAAGAATTTAGACACTAGGATAAGATCAGGAACACACCCATTATAAAGAAATCACATTAGGATTCTCTTTTTAAGCTGTTCCTTAAAACACTAGTGCTTAGGAAATCTATTGGAAGCAGAAGCCGTCAAGGGTAGCCTAGGGTTAGGGTTAGGCTTAGGGTTAGGGTTAGGGTACGGCTTAGGGTACGGGTTCGGGGAGGGGTCCGTGTACGGTGTAGGGTATGGGTTAGGGTTAGGGTTAGGGTTAGTGTTAGGGTTAGGGCTCGGTTTAGGGTACGGGTTAGGATTAGAGTATGTGTTAGGTTTAGGGTAGGGGTTAGGGTTAGGGTACGCATTAGGGTTAGGGTAGTTATTAAACCTATCCCACTCTCTAGATACCCCTTAGCACGTAAAGGAATATTATTTGGGGGTCCAGCCATGGAGAAGAATTTAGACACTAGGATAAGATAAGGAACACACCCATTATAAAGAAATCACATTAGGATTCTCTTTTTAAGCTGTTCCTTAAAACACTAGTGCTTAGGAAATCTATTGGAAGCAGAAGCAGTCAAGGGTAGCCTAGGGTTAGGGTTAGGCTTAGGGTTAGGGTTAGGGTACGGCTTAGGGTACGGGTTCGGGGAGGGGTCAGTGTACGGTGTAGGGTATGGGTTAGGGTTAGGGTTAGGGTTAGGGTTAGGGTTAGGGCTCGGTTTAGGTTAAGGGTTAGGATTAGGGTACGTGTTAGGTTTAGGGTAGGGGTTAGGGTTAGGGTACGCGTTAGGGTTAGGGTAGTTATTAAACCTATCCCACTCTCTAGATACCCCTTAGCACGTAAAGGAATATTATTTGGGGGTCCAGCCATGGAGAAGAGTTTAGACACTAGGATAAGATAAGGAACACACCCATTATAAAGAAATCACATTAGGATTCTCTTTTTAAGCTGTTCCTTCAAACACTAGTGCTTAGGAAATCTATTGGAGGCAGAAGCAGTCAAGGGTAGCCTAGGGTTAGGGTTAGGCTTAGGGTTAGGGTTAGGGTACGGCTTAGGGTACGGGTTCGGGGAGGGGTCCGTGTACGGTGTAGGGTATGGGTTAGGGTTAGGGTTAGGGTTAGTGTTAGGGTTAGGGCTCGGTTTAGGGTACGGGTTAGGATTAGGGTACGTGTTAGGGTTAGGGTAGGGGTTAGGGTTAGGGTATGCGTTAGGGTTAGGGTAGTTATTAAACCTATCCCACTCTCTAGATACCCCTTAGCACGTAAAGGAATATTATTTGGGGGTCCTGCCATGGAGAAGAGTTTAGACACTAGGATAAGATAAGGAACACACCCATTATAAAGAAATCACATTAGGATTCTCTTTTTAAGCTGTTCCTTAAAACACTAGTGCTTAGGAAATCTATTGGAAGCAGAAGCCGTCAAGGGTAGCCTAGGGTTAGGGTTAGGCTTAGGGTTAGGGTTAGG
The DNA here is from genome assembly GCF_028023285.1 of Balaenoptera ricei. Taxonomy (NCBI): domain Eukaryota; kingdom Metazoa; phylum Chordata; class Mammalia; order Artiodactyla; family Balaenopteridae; genus Balaenoptera; species Balaenoptera ricei. Next base: position 436,009 of record NW_026777462.1, on the reverse strand, counting down.
GTACGGCTTAGGGTATGGGTTCGGGGAGGGGTCCGTGTACGGTGTAGGGTATGGGTTAGGGTTAGGGTTAGGGTTAGTGTTAGGGTTAGGGCTCGGTTTAGGGTACGTGTTAGGATTAGGGTACATGTTAGGGTTAGGATACGCGTTAGGGTTAGGGTTGTTATTAAACCTATCCCATTCTCTAGATACCCCTTAGCACGTAAAGGAATATTATTTGGGGGTCCAGCCATGGACAAGACTTTAGACACTAGGATAAGATAAGGAACACACCCATTATAATTAAATCACATTAGGATTCTCTTTTTAAGCTGTTCCTTAAAACACTAGTGCTTAGGAAATCTATTGGAGGCAGAAGCAGTCAAGGGTAGCCTAGGGTTAGGGTTAGGCTTAGGGTTAGGGTTAGGGTACGGCTTAGGGTACGGGTTCGGGGAGGGGTCCGTGTACGGTGTAGGGTATGGGTTAGGGTTAGGGTTAGGGTTAGTGTTAGGGTTAGGGCTCATTTTAGGGTACGGGTTAGGATTAGAGTACGTGTTAGGTTTAGGGTAGGGGTTAGGGTTAGGGTACGCGTTAGGGTTAGGGTAGTTATTAAACCTATCCCACTCTCTAGATACCCCTTAGCACGTAAAGGAATATTATTTGGGGGTCCAGCCATGGAGAAAAATTTAGACACTAGGATAAGATAAGGAACACACCCATTATAAAGAAATCACATTAGGACTCTCTTTTTAAGCTGTTCCTTAAAACACTAGTGCTTAGGAAATCTATTGGAAGCAGAAGCAGTCAAGGGTAGCCTAGGGTTAGGGTTAGGCTTAGGGTTAGGGTTAGGGTACGGCTTAGGGTACGGGTTCGGGGAGGGGTCCGTGTACGGTGTAGGGTATGGGTTAGGGTTAGGGTTAGGGTTAGTGTTAGGGTTAGGGCTCGGTTTAGGGTACGCGTTAGGATTAGGGTACATGTTAGGGTTAGGCTAGGGGTTAGGGTTAGGATACGCGTTAGGGTTAGGGTTGTTATTAAACCTATCCCATTCTCTAGATACCCCTTAGCACGTAAAGGAATATTATTTGGGGGTCCAGCCATGGACAAGAGTTTAGACACTAGGATAAGATAAGGAACACACCCATTATAAAGAAATCACATTAGGATTCTCTTTTTAAGCTGTTCCTTAAAACACTAGTGCTTAGGAAATCTATTGGAGGCAGAAGCAGTCAAGGGTAGCCTAGGGTTAGGGTTAGGCTTAGGGTTAGGGTTAGGGTACGGCTTAGGGTACGGGTTCGGGGAGGGGTCCGTGTACGGTGTAGGGTATGGGTTAGGGTTAGGGTTAGGGTTAGTGTTAGGGTTAGGGCTCGGTTTAGGGTACGGGTTAGGATTAGGGTACGTGTTAGGGTTAGGGTAGGGGTTAGGGTTAGGGTATGCCTTAGGGTTAGGGTAGTTATTAAACCTATCCCACTCTCTAGATACCCCTTAGCACGTAAAGGAATATTATTTGGGGGTCCAGCCATGGAGAAGAGTTTAGACACTAGGATAAGATAAGGAACACACCCATTATAAAGAAATCACATTAGGATTCTCTTTTTAAGCTGTTCCTTAAAACACTAGTGCTTAGGAAATCTATTGGAGGCAGAAGCAGTCAAGGGTAGCCTAGGGTTAGGGTTAGGCTTAGGGTTAGGGTTAGGGTACGGCTTAGGGTACGGGTTCGGGGAGGGGTCCATGTACAGTGTAGGGTATGGGTTAGGGTTAGGGTTAGGGTTAGTGTTAGGGTTAGGGTTCATTTTAGGGTACGGGTTAGGATTAGGGTACGTGTTAGGTTTAGGGTAGGGGTTAGGGTTAGGGTACGCATTAGGGTTAGGGTAGTTATTAAACCTATCCCACTCTCTAGATACCCCTTAGCACGTAAAGGAATATTATTTGGGGGTCCAGCCATGGAGAAGAATTTAGACACTAGGATAAGATAAGGAACACACCCATTATACAGAAATCACATTAGGATTCTCTTTTTAAGCTGTTCCTTAAAACACTAGTGCTTAGGAAATCTATTGGAGGCAGAAGCAGTCAAGGGTAGCCTAGGGTTAGGGTTAGGCTTAGGGTTAGGGTTAGGGTACGGCTTAGGGTACGGGTTCGGGGAGGGGTCCGTGTACGGTGTAGGGTATGGGTTAGGGTTAGGGTTAGGGTTAGTGTTAGGGTTAGGGCTCATTTTACGGTACGGGTTAGGATTAGAGTACGTGTTAGGTTTAGGGTAGGGGTTAGGGTTAGGGTACGCGTTAGGGTTAGGGTAGTTATTAAACCTATCCCACTCTCTAGATACCCCTTAGCACGTAAAGGAATATTATTTGGGGGTCCAGCCATGGAGAAGAGTTTAGACACTAGGATAAGATAAGGAACACACCCATTATACAGAAATCACATTAGGATTCTCTTTTTAAGCTGTTCCTTAAAACACTAGTGCTTAGGAAATCTATTGGAGGCAGAAGCAGTCAAGGGTAGCCTAGGGTTAGGGTTAGGCTTAGGGTTAGGGTTAGGGTACGGCTTAGGGTACGGGTTCGGGGAGGGGTCCGTGTACGGTGTAGGGTATGGGTTAGGGTTAGGGTTAGGGTTAGTGTTAGGGTTAGGGCTCGGTTTAGGGTACGGGTTAGGATTAGGGTACATGTTAGGGTTAGGGTAGGGGTTAGGGTTAGGATACGCGTTAGGGTTAGGGTTGTTATTAAACCTATCCCATTCTCTAGATACCCCTTAGCACGTAAAGGAATATTATTTGGGGGTCCAGCCATGGAGAAGAATTTAGACACTAGGATGAGATAAGGAACACACCCATTATAAAGAAATCACATTAGGATTCTCTTTTTAAGCTGTTCCTTAAAACACTAGTGCTTAGGAAATCTATTGGAGGCAGAAGCAGTCAAGGGTAGCCTAGGGTTAGGGTTAGGCTTAGGGTTAGGGTTAGGGTACGGCTTAGGGTACGGGTTCGGGGAGCGGTCCGTGTACGGTGTAGGGTATGGGTTAGGGTTAGGGTTAGGGTTAGTGTTAGGGTTAGGGCTCGGTTTAGGGTACGGGTTAGGATTAGGGTACATGTTAGGGTTAGCGTAGGGGTTAGGATTAGGGTATGCGTTAGGGTTAGGGTAGTTATTAAACCTATCCCACTCTCTAGATACCCCTTAGCACGTAAAGGAATATTATTTGGGGGTCCAGCCATGGAGAAGAGTTTAGACACTAGGATAAGATAAGGAACACACCCATTATAAAGAAATCACATTAGGATTCTCTTTTTAAGCTGTTCCTTAAAACACTAGTGCTTAGGAAATCTATTGGAAGCAGAAGCCGTCAAGGGTAGCCTAGGGTTAGGGTTAGGCTTAGGGTTAGGGTTAGGGTACGGCTTAGGGTATGGGTTCGGGGAGGGGTCCGTGTACGGTGTAGGGTATGGGTTAGGGTTAGGGTTAGGGTTAGTGTTAGGGTTAGGGCTCGGTTTAGGGTACGGGTTAGGATTAGGGTACATGTTAGGGTTAGGATACGCGTTAGGGTTAGGGTTGTTATTAAACCTATCCCATTCTCTAGATACCCCTTAGCACGTAAAGGAATATTATTTGGGGGTCCAGCCATGGAGAAGAGTTTAGACACTAGGATAAGATAAGGAACACACCCATTTTAAAGAAATCACATTAGGATTCTCTTTTTAAGCTGTTCCTTAAAACACTAGTGCTTAGGAAATCTATTGGAGGCAGAAGCAGTCAAGGGTAGCCTAGGGTTAGGGTTAGGCTTAGGGTTAGGGTTAGGGTACGGCTTAGGGTACGGGTTCGGGGAGGGGTCCGTGTACGGTGTAGGGTATGGGTTAGGGTTAGGGTTAGGGTTAGTGTTAGGGTTAGGGCTCATTTTAGGGTACGGGTTAGGATTAGAGTACTTGTTAGGTTTAGGGTAGGGGTTAGGGTTAGGGTACGCGTTAGGGTTAGGGTAGTTATTAAACCTATCCCACTCTCTAGATACCCCTTAGCACGTAAAGGAATATTATTTGGGGGTCCAGCCATGGAGAAGAATTTAGACACTAGGATGAGATAAGGAACACACCCATTATAAAGAAATCACATTAGGATTCTCTTTTTAAGCTGTTCCTTAAAACACTAGTGCTTAGGAAATCTATTGGAGGCAGAAGCAGTCAAGGGTAGCCTAGGGTTAGGGTTAGGCTTAGGGTTAGGGTTAGGGTACGGCTTAGGGTACGGGTTCGGGGAGGGGTCCGTGTATGGTGTTGGGTATGGGTTAGGGTTAGGGTTAGGGTTAGTGTTAGGGTTAGGGCTCGGTTTAGGGTACGGGTTAGGATTAGGGTACATGTTAGGGTTAGGGTAGGGGTTAGGGTTAGGGTATGCGTTAGGGTTAGGGTAGTTATTAAACCTATCCCACTCTCTAGATACCCCTTAGCACGTAAAGGAATATTATTTGGGGGTCCAGCCATGGAGAAGAGTTTAGACACTAGGATAAGATAAGGAACACACCCATTATAAAGAAATCACATTAGGATTCTCTTTTTAAGCTGTTCCTTAAAACACTAGTGCTTAGGAAATCTATTGGAAGCAGAAGCCGTCAAGGGTAGCCTAGGGTTAGGGTTAGGCTTAGGGTTAGGGTTAGGGTACGGCTTAGGGTACGGGTTCGGGGAGGGGTCCGTGTACGGTGTAGGGTATGGGTTAGGGTTAGGGTTAGGGTTAGTGTTAGGGTTAGGGCTCATTTTAGGGTACGGGTTAGGATTAGAGTACGTGTTAGGTTTAGGGTAGGGGTTAGGGTTAGGGTACGCGTTAGGGTTAGGGTAGTTATTAAACCTATCCCACTCTCTAGATACCCCTTAGCACGTAAAGGAATATTATTTGGGGGTCCAGCCATGGAGAAGAGTTTAGACACTAGGATAAGATAAAGAACACACCCATTATACAGAAATCACATTAGGATTCTCTTTTTAAGCTGTTCCTTAAAACACTAGTGCTTAGGAAATCTATTGGAGGCAGAAGCAGTCAAGGGTAGCCTAGGGTTAGGGTTAGGCTTAGGGTTAGGGTTAGGGTACAGCTTAGGGTACGGGTTCGGGGAGGGGTCCGTGTACGGTGTAGGGTATGGGTTAGGGTTAGGGTTAGGGTTAGTGTTAGGGTTAGGGCTCGGTTTAGGGTACGGGTTAGGATTAGGGTACATGTTAGGGTTAGGGTAGGGGTTAGGGTTAGGATACGCGTTAGGGTTAGGGTTGTTATTAAACCTATCCCATTCTCTAGATACCCCTTAGCACGTAAAGGAATATTATTTGGGGGTCCAGCCATGGAGAAGAGTTTAGACACTAGGATAAGATAAGGAACACACCCATTATAAAGAAATCACATTAGGATTCTCTTTTTAAGCTGTTCCTTAAAACACTAGTGCTTAGGAAATCTATTGGAGGCAGAAGCAGTCAAGGGTAGCCTAGGGTTAGGGTTAGGCTTAGGGTTAGGGTTAGGGCACGGCTTAGGGTACGGGTTCGGGGAGGGGTCCGTGTACGGTGTAGGGTATGGGTTAGGGTTAGGGTTAGGGTTAGTGTTAGGGTTAGGGCTCATTTTAGGGTACGGGTTAGGATTAGAGTAGTTGTTAGGTTTAGGGTAGGGGTTAGGGTTAGGGTACGCGTTAGGGTTAGGGTAGTTATTAAACCTATCCCACTCTCTAGATACCCCTTAGCACGTAAAGGAATATTATTTGGGGGTCCAGCCATGGAGAAGAATTTAGACACTAGGATGAGATAAGGAACACACCCATTATAAAGAAATCACATTAGGATTCTCTTTTTAAGCTGTTCCTTAAAACACTAGTGCTTAGGAAATCTATTGGAGGCAGAAGCAGTCAAGGGTAGCCTAGGATTAGGGTTAGGCTTAGGGTTAGGGTTAGGGTACGGATTAGGGTACGGGTTCGGGGAGGGGTCCGTGTACGGTGTAGGGTATGGGTTAGGGTTAGGGTTAGGGTTAGTGTTAGGGTTAGGGCTCGGTTTAGGGTACGGGTTAGGATTAGGGTACATGTTAGGGTTAGGGTAGGGGTTAGGGTTAGGGTATGCGTTAGGGTTAGGGTAGTTATTAAACCTATCCCACTCTCTAGATACCCCTTAGCACGTAAAGGAATATTATTTGGGGGTCCAGCCATGGAGAAGATTTAGACACTAGGATAAGATAAGGAACACACCCATTATAAAGAAATCACATTAGGATTCTCTTTTTAAGCTGTTCCTTAAAACACTAGTGCTTAGGAAATCTATTGGAAGCAGAAGCCGTCAAGGGTAGCCTAGGGTTAGGGTTAGGCTTAGGGTTAGGGTTAGGGTACGGCTTAGGGTATGGGTTCGGGGAGGGGTCCGTGTACGGTGTAGGGTATGGGTTAGGGTTAGGGTTAGGGTTAGTGTTAGGGTTAGGGCTCGGTTTAGGGTACGGGTTAGGATTAGGGTACATGTTAGGGTTAGGATACGCGTTAGGGTTAGGGTTGTTATTAAACCTATCCCATTCTCTAGATACCCCTTAGCACGTAAAGGAATATTATTTGGGGGTCCAGCCATGGACAAGACTTTAGACACTAGGATAAGATAAGGAACACACCCATTATAAAGAAATCACATTAGGATTCTCTTTTTAAGCTGTTCCTTAAAACACTAATGCTTAGGAAATCTATTGGAGGCAGAAGCAGTCAAGGGTAGCCTAGGGTTAGGGTTAGGCTTAGGGTTAGGGTTAGGGTACGGCTTAGGGTACGGGTTCGGGGAGGGGTCCGTGTACGGTGTAGGGTATGGGTTAGGGTTAGGGTTAGGGTTAGTGTTAGGGTTAGGGCTCATTTTAGGGTACGGGTTAGGATTAGAGTACGTGTTAGGTTTAGGGTAGGGGTTAGGGTTAGGGTACGCGTTAGGGTTAGGGTAGTTATTAAACCTATCCCACTCTCTAGATACCCCTTAGCACGTAAAGGAATATTATTTGGGGGTCCAGCCATGGAGAAGAATTTAGACACTAGGATAAGATCAGGAACACACCCATTATAAAGAAATCACATTAGGATTCTCTTTTTAAGCTGTTCCTTAAAACACTAGTGCTTAGGAAATCTATTGGAAGCAGAAGCCGTCAAGGGTAGCCTAGGGTTAGGGTTAGGCTTAGGGTTAGGGTTAGGGTACGGCTTAGGGTACGGGTTCGGGGAGGGGTCCGTGTACGGTGTAGGGTATGGGTTAGGGTTAGGGTTAGGGTTAGTGTTAGGGTTAGGGCTCGGTTTAGGGTACGGGTTAGGATTAGGGTACGTGTTAGGGTTAGGGTAGGGGTTAGGGTTAGGGTATGCGTTAGGGTTAGGGTAGTTATTAAACCTATCCCACTCTCTAGATACCCCTTAGCACGTAAAGGAATATTATTTGGGGGTCCTGCCATGGAGAAGAGTTTAGACACTAGGATAAGATAAGGAACACACCCATTATAAAGAAATCACATTAGGATTCTCTTTTTAAGCTGTTCCTTAAAACACTAGTGCTTAGGAAATCTATTGGAAGCAGAAGCCGTCAAGGGTAGCCTAGGGTTAGGGTTAGGCTTAGGGTTAGGGTTAGGGTACGGCTTAGGGTACGGGTTCGGGGAGGGGTCCGTTTACGGTGTAGGGTATGGGTTAGGGTTAGGGTTAGGGTTAGTGTTAGGGTTAGGGCTCGGTTTAGGGTACGGGTTAGGATTAGGGTACGTGTTAGGGTTAGGGTAGGGGTTAGGGTTAGGGTATGCGTTAGGGTTAGGGTAGTTATTAAACCTATCCCACTCTCTAGATACCCCTTAGCACGTAAAGGAATATTATTTGGGGGTCCTGCCATGGAGAAGAGTTTAGACACTAGGATAAGATAAGGAACACACCCATTATAAAGAAATCACATTAGGATTCTCTTTTTAAGCTGTTCCTTAAAACACTAGTGCTTAGGAAATCTATTGGAAGCAGAAGCCGTCAAGGGTAGCCTAGGGTTAGGGTTAGGCTTAGGGTTAGGGTTAGGGTACGGCTTAGGGTATGGGTTCGGGGAGGGGTCCGTGTACGGTGTAGGGTATGGGTTAGGGTTAGGGTTAGGGTTAGTGTTAGGGTTAGGGCTCGGTTTAGGGTACGTGTTAGGATTAGGGTACATGTTAGGGTTAGGATACGCGTTAGGGTTAGGGTTGTTATTAAACCTATCCCATTCTCTAGATACCCCTTAGCACGTAAAGGAATATTATTTGGGGGTCCAGCCATGGACAAGACTTTAGACACTAGGATAAGATAAGGAACACACCCATTATAAAGAAATCACGTTAGGATTCTCTTTTTAAGCTGTTCCTTAAAACACTAGTGCTTAGGAAATCTATTGGAGGCAGAAGCAGTCAAGGGTAGCCTAGGGTTAGGGTTAGGCTTAGGGTTAGGGTTAGGGTACGGCTTAGGGTACGGGTTCGGGGAGGGGTCCGTGTACGGTGTAGGGTATGGGTTAGGGTTAGGGTTAGGGTTAGTGTTAGGGTTAGGGCTCATTTTAGGGAACGGGTTAGGATTAGAGTACGTGTTAGGTTTAGGGTAGGGGTTAGGGTTAGGGTACGCGTTAGGGTTAGGGTAGTTATTAAACCTATCCCACTCTCTAGATACCCGTTAGCACGTAAAGGAATATTAATTGGGGGTCCAGCCATGGAGAAGAGTTTAGACACTAGGATAAGATAAGGAACACACCCATTATACAGAAATCACATTAGGATTCTCTTTTTAAGCTGTTCCTTAAAACACTAGTGCTTAGGAAATCTTTTGGAGGCAGAAGCAGTCAAGGGTAGCCTAGGGTTAGGGTTAGGCTTAGGGTTAGGGTTAGGGTACGGCTTAGGGTACGGGTTCGGGGAGGGGTCCGTGTACGGTGTAGGGTATGGGTTAGGGTTAGTGTTAGGGTTAGTGTTAGGGTTAGGGCTCGGTTTAGGGTACGGGTTAGGATTAGGGTACGTGTTAGGGTTACGGTAGGGGTTAGGGTTAGGATACGCGTTAGGGTAAGGGTTGTTATTAAACCTATCCCATTCTCTAGATACCCGTTAGCACGTAAAGGAATATTATTTGGGGGTCCAGCCATGGAGAAGAGTTTAGACACTAGGATAAGATAAGGAACACACCCATTATAAAGAAATCACATTAGGATTCTCTTTTTAAGCTGTTCCTTAAAACACTAGTGCTTAGGAAATCTATTGGAGGCAGAAGCAGTCAAGGGTAGCCTAGGGTTAGGGTTAGGCTTAGGGTTAGGGTTAGGGTACGGCTTAGGGTACGGGTTCGGGGAGGGGTCCCTGTATGGTGTAGGGTATGGGTTAGGGTTAGGGTTAGGGTTAGTGTTAGGGTTAGGGCTCATTTTAGGGTACGGGTTAGGATTAGAGTACGTGTTAGGTTTAGGGTAGGGGTTAGGGTTAGGGTACGCGTTAGGGTTAGGGTAGTTATTAAACCTATCCCACTCTCTAGATACCCCTTAGCACGTAAAGGAATATTATTTGGGGGTCCAGCCATGGAGAAGAGTTTAGACACTAGGATAAGATAAGGAACACACCCATTATACAGAAATCACATTAGGATTCTCTTTTTAAGCTGTTCCTTAAAACACTAGTGCTTAGGAAATCTATTGGAGGCAGAAGCAGTCAAGGGTAGCCTAGGGTTAGGGTTAGGCTTAGGGTTAGGTTTAGGGTACGGTTTAGGGTATGGGTTCGGGGAGGGGTCCTTGTACGGTGTAGGGTATGGGTTAGGGTTAGGGTTAGGGTTAGAGTTAGGGTTAGGGCTCGGTTTAGGGTACGGGTTAGGATTAGGGTACATTTTAGGGTTAGGGTATGGGTTAGGGTTAGGATACGCGTTAGGGTTAGGGTTGTTATTAAACCTATCCCATTCTCTAGATACACCTTCGCACGTAAAGGAATATTATTTGGGGGTCCAGCCATGGAGAAGAGTTTAGACACTAGGATAAGATAAGGAACACACCCATTATACAGAAATCACATTAGGATTCTCTTTTTAAGCTGTTCCTTAAAACACTAGTGCTTAGGAAATCTATTGGAGGCAGAAGCAGTCAAGGGTAGCCTAGGGTTAGGGTTAGGCTTAGGGTTAGGGTTAGGGCACGGCTTAGGGTACGGGTTCGGGGAGGGGTCCGTGTACGGTGTAGGGTATGGGTTAGGGTTAGGGTTAGGGTTAGTGTTAGGGTTAGGGCTCGGTTTAGGGTACGGGTTAGGATAAGAGTACGTGTTAGGTTTAGGGTAGGGGTTAGGGTTAGGGTACGCGTTAGGGTTAGGGTAGTTATTAAACCTATCCCACTCTCTAGATACCCCTTAGCACGTAAAGGAATATTATTTGGAGGTCCAGCCATGGAGAAGAATTTAGACACTAGGATAAGATAAGGAACACACCCATTATAAAGAAATCACATTAGGATTCTCTTTTTAAGCTGTTCCTTAAAACACTAGTGCTTAGGAAATCTATTGGAAGCAGAAGCAGTCAAGGGTAGCCTAGGGTTAGGGTTAGGCTTAGGGTTAGGGTTAGGGTACGGCTTATGGTACGGGTTCGGGGAGGGGTCCGTGTACGGTGTAGGGTATGGGTTAGGGTTAGGGTTAGGGTTAGTGTTAGGGTTAGGGCTCGGTTTAGGGTACGGGTTACGATTAGGGTACATGTTAGGGTTAGGGTAGGGGTTAGGGTTAGGATACGCGTTAGGGTTAGGGTAGTTATTAAACCTATCCCACTCTCTAGATACCCCTTAGCACGTAAAGGAATATTATTCGGGGGTCCAGCCATGGAGAAGAGTTTAGACACTAGGATAAGATAAGGAACACACCCATTATACAGAAATCACATTAGGATTCTCTTTTTAAGCTGTTCCTTAAAACACTAGTGCTTAGGAAATCTATTGGAGGCAGAAGCAGTCAAGGGTAGCCTAGGGTTAGGGTTAGGCTTAGGGTTAGGGTTAGGGTACGGCTTAGGGTACGGGTTCGGGGAGGGGTCCGTGTACGGTGTAGGGTATGGGTTAGGGTTAGGGTTAGGGTTAGTGTTAGGGTTAGGGCTCTGTTTAGGGTACGGGTTAGGATTAGGGTACATGTTAGGGTTAGGGTAGGGGTTAGGGTTAGGATACGCGTTAGGGTTAGGGTTGTTATTAAACCTATCCCATTCTCTAGATACCCCTTAGCACGTAAAGGAATATTATTTGGGGGTCCAGCCATGGAGAAGAGTTTAGACACTAGGATAAGATAAGGAACACACCCATTATAAAGAAATCACATTAGGATTCTCTTTTTAAGCTGTTCCTTAAAACACTAGTGCTTAGGAAATCTATTGGAGGCAGAAGCAGTCAAGGGTAGCCTAGGGTTAGGGTTAGGCTTAGGGTTAGGGTTAGGGTACGGCTTAGGATACGGGTTCGGGGAGGGGTCCGTGTACGGTGTAGGGTATGGGTTAGGGTTAGGGTTAGGGTTAGTGTTAGGGTTAGGGCTCATTTTAGGGAACGGGTTAGGATTAGAGTACGTGTTAGGTTTAGGGTAGGGGTTAGGGTTAGGGTACGCGTTAGGGTTAGGGTAGTTATTAAACCTATCCCACTCTCTAGATACCCCTTAGCACGTAAAGGAATATTATTTGGGGGTCCAGCCATGGAGAAGAATTTAGACACTAGGATAAGATAAGGAACACACCCATTATAAAGAAATCACGTTAGGATTCTCTTTTTAAGCTGTTCCTTAAAACACTAGTGCTTAGGAAATCTATTGGAGGCAGAAGCAGTCAAGGGTAGCCTAGGGTTAGGGTTAGGCTTAGGGTTAGGGTTAGGGTACGGCTTAGGGTACGGGTTCGGTGAGGGGTCCGTGTACGGTGTAGGGTATGGGTTAGGGTTAGGGTTAGGGTTAGTGTTAGGGTTAGGGCTCGGTTTAGGGTACGGGTTAGGATTAGGGTACGTGTTAGGGTTAGGGTAAGTGTTAGGGTAAGGGTACGTGTTAGGGTTAGGGTAGTTATTAAACCTATCCCACTCTCTAGCTACCCCTTAGCACGTAAAGGAATATTATTTGGAGGACCAGCCATGGAGAAGAGTTTAGACACTAGGATAAGATAAGGAACACACCCATTATAAAGAAATCACATTAGGATTCTCTTTTTAAGCTGTTCCTTAAAACACTAGTGCTTAGGAAATCTATTGGAGGCAGAAGCAGTCAAGGGTAGCCTAGGGTTAGGGTTAGGCTTAGGGTTAGGGTTAGGGTACGGCTTAGGGTACGGGTTCGGGGAGGGGTCCGTGTACGGTGTAGGGTATGGGTTAGGGTTAGGGTTAGGGTTAGTGTTAGGGTTAGGGCTCATTTTAGGGTACGGGTTAGGATTAGAGTACTTGTTAGGTTTAGGGTAGGGGTTAGGGTTAGGGTACGCGTTAGGGTTAGGGTAGTTATTAAACCTATCCCACTCTCTAGATACCCCTTAGCACGTAAAGGAATATTATTTGGGGGTCCAGCCATGGAGAAGAATTTAGACACTAGGATAAGATATGGAACACACCCATTATAAAGAAATCACATTAGGATTCTCTTTTTAAGCTGTTCCTTAAAACACTAGTGCTTAGGAAATCTATTGGAAGCAGAAGCAGTCAAGGGTAGCCTAGGGTTAGGGTTAGGCTTAGGGTTAGGGTTAGGGTACGGCTTATGGTACGGGTTCGGGGAGGGGTCCGTGTACGGTGTAGGGTATGGGTTAGGGTTAGGGTTAGGGTTAGTGTTAGGGTTAGGGCTCGGTTTAGGGTACGGGTTACGATTAGGGTACATGTTAGGGTTAGGGTAGGGGTTAGGGTTATGAAACGCGTTAGGGTTAGGGTTGTTATTAAACCTATCCCATTCTCTAGATACCCCTTAGCACGTAAAGGAATATTATTTGGGGGTCCAGCCATGGAGAAGAGTTTAGACACTAGGATAAGATAAGGAACACACCCATTATACAGAAATCACATTAGGATTCTCTTTTTAAGCTGTTCCTTAAAACACTAGTGCTTAGGAAATCTATTGGAGGCAGAAGCAGTCAAGGGTAGCCTAGGGTTAGGGTTAGGGTTAGGGTTAGGGTTAGGGTACGGCTTAGGGTACGGGTTCGGGGAGGGGTCCGTGTACGGTGTAGGGTATGGGTTAGGGTTAGGGTTAGGGTTAGTGTTAGGGTTAGGGCTCGGTTTAGGGTACGGGTTAGGATTAGGGTACGTGTTAGGGTTAGGGTAGGGGTTAGGGTTAGTATACGCGTTAGGGTTAGGGTTGTTATTAAACCTATCCCATTCTCTAGATACCCCTTAGCACGTAAAGGAATATTATTTGGGGGTCCAGCCATGGAGAAGAGTTTAGACACTAGGATAAGATAAGGAACACACCCATTATACAGAAATCACATTAGGATTCTCTTTTTAAGCTGTTCCTTAAAACACTAGTGCTTAGGAAATCTTTTGGAGGCAGAAGCAGTCAAGGGTAGCCTAGGGTTAGGGTTAGGCTTAGGGTTAGGGTTAGGGTACGGCTTAGGGTACGGGTTCGGGGAGGGGTCCGTGTACGGTGTAGGGTATGGGTTAGGGTTAGTGTTAGGGTTAGTGTTAGGGTTAGGGCTCGGTTTAGGGTACGGGTTAGGATTAGGGTACGTGTTAGGGTTACGGTAGGGGTTAGGGTTAGGATACGCGTTAGGGTAAGGGTTGTTATTAAACCTATCCCATTCTCTAGATACCCGTTAGCACGTAAAGGAATATTATTTGGGGGTCCAGCCATGGAGAAGAGTTTAGACACTAGGATAAGATAAGGAACACACCCATTATAAAGAAATCACATTAGGATTCTCTTTTTAAGCTGTTCCTTAAAACACTAGTGCTTAGGAAATCTATTGGAGGCAGAAGCAGTCAAGGGTAGCCTAGGGTTAGGGTTAGGCTTAGGGTTAGGGTTAGGGTACGGCTTAGGGTACGGGTTCGGGGAGGGGTCCCTGTATGGTGTAGGGTATGGGTTAGGGTTAGGGTTAGGGTTAGTGTTAGGGTTAGGGCTCATTTTAGGGTACGGGTTAGGATTAGAGTACGTGTTAGGTTTAGGGTAGGGGTTAGGGTTAGGGTACGCGTTAGGGTTAGGGTAGTTATTAAACCTATCCCACTCTCTAGATACCCCTTAGCACGTAAAGGAATATTATTTGGGGGTCCAGCCATGGAGAAGAGTTTAGACACTAGGATAAGATAAGGAACACACCCATTATACAGAAATCACATTAGGATTCTCTTTTTAAGCTGTTCCTTAAAACACTAGTGCTTAGGAAATCTATTGGAGGCAGAAGCAGTCAAGGGTAGCCTAGGGTTAGGGTTAGGCTTAGGGTTAGGTTTAGGGTACGGTTTAGGGTATGGGTTCGGGGAGGGGTCCTTGTACGGTGTAGGGTATGGGTTAGGGTTAGGGTTAGGGTTAGAGTTAGGGTTAGGGCTCGGTTTAGGGTACGGGTTAGGATTAGGGTACATTTTAGGGTTAGGGTATGGGTTAGGGTTAGGATACGCGTTAGGGTTAGGGTTGTTATTAAACCTATCCCATTCTCTAGATACACCTTCGCACGTAAAGGAATATTATTTGGGGGTCCAGCCATGGAGAAGAGTTTAGACACTAGGATAAGATAAGGAACACACCCATTATACAGAAATCACATTAGGATTCTCTTTTTAAGCTGTTCCTTAAAACACTAGTGCTTAGGAAATCTATTGGAGGCAGAAGCAGTCAAGGGTAGCCTAGGGTTAGGGTTAGGCTTAGGGTTAGGGTTAGGGTACGGCTTAGGGTACGGGTTCGGGGAGGGGTCCGTGTACGGTGTAGGGTATGGGTTAGGGTTAGGGTTAGGGTTAGTGTTAGGGTTAGGGCTCGGTTTAGGGTACGGGTTAGGATTAGGGTACGTGTTAGGGTTAGGGTAGGGGTTAGGGTTAGGGTACGCGTTAGGGTTAGGGTTGTTATTAAACCTATCCCATTCTCTAGATACCCGTTAGCACGTAAAGGAATATTATTTGGGGGTCCAGCCATGGAGAAGAGTTTAGACACTAGGATAAGATAAGGAACACACCCATTATAAAGAAATCACATTAGGATTCTCTTTTTAAGCTGTTCCTTAAAACACTAGTGCTTAGGAAATCTATTGGAGGCAGAAGCAGTCAAGGGTAGCCTAGGGTTAGGGTTAGGCTTAGGGTTAGGGTTAGGGTACGGCTTAGGGTACGGGTTCGGGGAGGGGTCCGTGTACGGTGTAGGGTATGGGTTAGGGTTAGGGTTAGGGTTAGTGTTAGGGTTTGGGCTCATTTTAGGGTACGGGTTAGGATAAGAGTACGTGTTAGGTTTAGGGTAGGGGTTAGGGTTAGGGTACGCGTTAGGGTTAGGGTAGTTATTAAACCTATCCCACTCTCTAGATACCCCTTAGCACGTAAAGGAATATTATTTGGGGGTCCAGCCATGGAGAAGAATTTAGACACTAGGATAAGATAAGGAACACACCCATTATAAAGAAATCACATTAGGATTCTCTTTTTAAGCTGTTCCTTAAAACACTAGTGCTTAGGAAATCTATTGGAAGCAGAAGCAGTCAAGGGTAGCCTAGGGTTAGGGTTAGGCTTAGGGTTAGGGTTAGGGTACGGCTTATGGTACGGGTTCGGGGAGGGGTCCGTGTACGGTGTAGGGTATGGGTTAGGGTTAGGGTTAGGGTTAGTGTTAGGGTTAGGGCTCGGTTTAGGGTACGGGTTACGATTAGGGTACATGTTAGGGTTAGGGTAGGGGTTAGGGTTAGGATACGCGTTAGGGTTAGGGTAGTTATTAAACCTATCCCACTCTCTAGATACCCCTTAGCACGTAAAGGAATATTATTTGGGGGTCCAGCCATGGAGAAGAGTTTAGACACTAGGATAAGATAAGGAACACACCCATTATACAGAAATCACATTAGGATTCTCTTTTTAAGCTGTTCCTTAAAACACTAGTGCTTAGGAAATCTATTGGAGGCAGAAGCAGTCAAGGGTAGCCTAGGGTTAGGGTTAGGCTTAGGGTTAGGGTTAGGGTACGGCTTAGGGTACGGGTTCGGGGAGGGGTCCGTGTACGGTGTAGGGTATGGGTTAGTGTTAGGGTTAGGGTTAGTGTTAGGGTTAGGGCTCGGTTTAGGGTACGGGTTAGGATAAGAGTACGTGTTAGGTTTAGGGTAGGGGTTAGGGTTAGGGTACGCGTTAGGGTTAGGGTAGTTATTAAACCTATCCCACTCTCTAGATACCCCTTAGCACGTAAAGGAATATTATTTGGGGGTCCAGCCATGGAGAAGAATTTAGACACTAGGATAAGATAAGGAACACACCCATTATAAAGAAATCACATTAGGATTCTCTTTTTAAGCTGTTCCTTAAAACACTAGTGCTTAGGAAATCTATTGGAAGCAGAAGCAGTCAAGGGTAGCCTAGGGTTAGGGTTAGGCTTAGGGTTAGGGTTAGGGTACGGCTTATGGTACGGGTTCGGGGAGGGGTCCGTGTACGGTGTAGGGTATGGGTTAGGGTTAGGGTTAGGGTTAGTGTTAGGGTTAGGGCTCGGTTTAGGGTACGGGTTACGATTAGGGTACATGTTAGGGTTAGGGTAGGGGTTAGGGTTAGGATACGCGTTAGGGTTAGGGTAGTTATTAAACCTATCCCACTCTCTAGATACCCCTTAGCACGTAAAGGAATATTATTTGGGGGTCCAGCCATGGAGAAGAGTTTAGACACTAGGATAAGATAAGGAACACACCCATTATACAGAAATCACATTAGGATTCTCTTTTTAAGCTGTTCCTTAAAACACTAGTGCTTAGGAAATCTATTGGAGGCAGAAGCAGTCAAGGGTAGCCTAGGGTTAGGGTTAGGCTTAGGGTTAGGGTTAGGGTACGGCTTAGGATACGGGTTCGGGGAGGGGTCCGTGTACGGTGTAGGGTATGGGTTAGGGTTAGGGTTAGGGTTAGTGTTAGGGTTAGGGCTCATTTTAGGGAACGGGTTAGGATTAGAGTACGTGTTAGGTTTAGGGTAGGGGTTAGGGTTAGGGTACGCGTTAGGGTTAGGGTAGTTATTAAACCTATCCCACTCTCTAGATACCCCTTAGCACGTAAAGGAATATTATTTGGGGGTCCAGCCATGGAGAAGAATTTAGACACTAGGATAAGATAAGGAACACACCCATTATAAAGAAATCACGTTAGGATTCTCTTTTTAAGCTGTTCCTTAAAACACTAGTGCTTAGGAAATCTATTGGAGGCAGAAGCAGTCAAGGGTAGCCTAGGGTTAGGGTTAGGCTTAGGGTTAGGGTTAGGGTACGGCTTAGGGTACGGGTTCGGGGAGGGGTCCGTGTACGGTGTAGGGTATGGGTTAGGGTTAGGGTTAGGGTTAGTGTTAGGGTTAGGGCTCGGTTTACGGTACGGGTTAGGATTAGGGTACGTGTTAGGTTTAGGGTAGGGGTTAGGGTTAGGATACGCGTTAGGGTTAGGGTAGTTATTAAACCTATCCCACTCTCTAGATACCCGTTAGCACGTAAAGGAATATTATTTGGGGGTCCAGCCATGGAGAAGAGTTTAGACACTAGGATAAGATAAGGAACACACCCATTATAAAGAAATCACATTAGGATTCTCTTTTTAAGCTGTTCCTTAAAACACTATTGCTTAGGAAATCTATTGGAGGCAGAAGCAGTCAAGGGTAGCCTAGGGTTAGGGTTAGGCTTAGGGTTAGGGTTAGGGTACGGCTTAGGGTATGGGTTCGGGGAGGGGTCCGTGTACGGTGTAGGGTATGGGTTAGGGTTAGGGTTAGGGTTAGTGTTAGGGTTAGGGCTCGGTTTAGGGTACGGGTTAGGATTAGGGTACGTGTTAGGTTTAGGGTAGGGGTTAGGGTTAGGATACGTGTTAGGGTTAGGGTAGTTATTAAACCTATCCCACTCTCTAGATACCCCTTAGCACGTAAAGGAATATTATTTGGGGGTCCAGCCATGGAGAAGAGTTTAGACACTAGGATAAGATAAGGAACACACCCATTATACAGAAATCACATTAGGATTCTCTTTTTAAGCTGTTCCTTAAAACACTAGTGCTTAGGAAATCTATTGGAGGCAGAAGCAGTCAAGGGTAGCCTAGGGTTAGGGTTAGGCTTAGGGTTAGGGTTAGGGTACGGCTTAGGGTACGGGTTCGGGGAGGGGTCCGTGTACGGTGTAGGGTATGGGTTAGGGTTAGGGTTAGGGTTAGTGTTAGGGTTAGGGCTCGGTTTAGGGTACGGGTTAGTATTAGGGTACATGTTTGGGTTAGGGTAGGGGTTAGGGTTAGGATACGCTTTAGGGTTAGGGTTGTTATTAAACCTATCCCATTCTCTAGATACCCCTTAGCACGTAAAGGAATATTATTTGGGGGTCCAGCCATGGAGAAGAGTTTAGACACTAGGATAAGATAAGGAACACACCCATTATAAAGAAATCACATTCGGATTCTCTTTATAAGCTGTTCCTTAAAACACTAGTGCTTAAGAAATCTATTGGAGGCAGAAGCAGTCAAGGGTAGCCTAGGGTTAGCGTTAGGCTTAGGGTTAGGGTTAGGGTACGGCTTAGGGTCCGGTTTCGGGGCGGGGTTCCGGTACGGTGTAGGGTATGGGTTAGGGTTAGGGTTAGGGTTAGTGTTAGGGTTAGGGCTCGGTTTAGGGTACGGGTTAGGATTAGGGTACGTGTTAGGTTTAGGGTAGGGGTTAGGGTTAGGATACGCTTTAGGGTTAGGGTTGTTATTAAACCTATCCCATTCTCTAGATACCCCTTAGCACGTAAAGGAATATTATTTGGGGGTCCAGCCATGGAGAAGAGTTTAGACACTAGGATAAGATAAGGAACACACCCATTATAAAGAAATCACATTCGGATTCTCTTTATAAGCTGTTCCTTAAAACACTAGTGCTTAGGAAATCTATTGGAGGCCGAAGCAGTCAAGGGTAGCCTAGGGTTAGGGTTAGGCTTAGGGTTAGGGTTAGGGTACGGCTTAGGGTACGGGTTCGGGGAGGGGTCCGTGTACGGTGTAGGGTATGGGTTAGGGTTAGGGTTAGGGTTAGTGTTAGGGTTAGGGCTCATTTTAGGGTACGGGTTAGGATTAGAGTACTTGTTAGGTTTAGGGTAGGGGTTAGGGTTAGGGTACGCGTTAGGGTTAGGGTAGTTATTAAACCTATCCCACTCTCTAGATACCCCTTAGCACGTAAAGGAATATTATTTGGGGGTCCAGCCATGGAGAAGAATTTAGACACTAGGATAAGATAAGGAACACACCCATTATAAAGAAATCACATTAGGATTCTCTTTTTAAGCTGTTCCTTAAAACACTAGTGCTTAGGAAATCTATTGGAAGCAGAAGCAGTCAAGGGTAGCCTAGGGTTAGGGTTAGGCTTAGGGTTAGGGTTAGGGTACGGCTTATGGTACGGGTTCGGTGAGGGGTCCGTGTACGGTGTAGGGTATGGGTTAGGGTTAGGGTTAGGGTTAGTGTTAGGGTTAGGGCTCGGTTTAGGGTACGGGTTAGGGTTAGGGTTAGGGTTAGTGTTAGGGTTAGGGCTCGGTTTAGGGTACGGGTTAGGATTAGGGTACGTGTTAGGGTTAGGGTAGGGGTTAGGGTTAGTATACGCGTTAGGGTTAGGGTTGTTATTAAACCTATCCCATTCTCTAGATACCCCTTAGCACGTAAAGGAATATTATTTGGGGGTCCAGCCATGGAGAAGAGTTTAGACACTAGGATAAGATAAGGAACACACCCATTATACAGAAATCACATTAGGATTCTCTTTTTAAGCTGTTCCTTAAAACACTAGTGCTTAGGAAATCTATTGGAGGCAGAAGCAGTCAAGGGTAGCCTAGGGTTAGGTTTAGGCTTAGGGTTAGGGTTAGGGTACGGCTTAGGGTACGGGTTCGGGGAGGGGTCCGTGTACGGTGTAGGGTATGGGTTAGGGTTAGGGTTAGGGTTAGTGTTAGGGTTAGGGCTCGGTTTAGGGTACGGGTTAGGATTAGGGTACGTGTTAGGGTTAGGGTAGGGGTTAGGGTTAGGATACGCGTTAGGGTTAGGGTTGTTATTAAAACTATCCCATTCTCTAGATACCCCTTAGCACATAAAGGAATATTATTCGGGGGTCCAGCCATGGAGAAGAGTTTAGACACTAGGATAAGATAAGGAACACACCCATTATAAAGAAATCACATTAGGATTCTCTTTTTAAGCTGTTCCTTAAAACACTAGTGCTTAGGAAATCTATTGGAGGCAGAAGCAGTCAAGGGTAGCCTAGGGTTAGGGTTAGGCTTAGGGTTAGGGTTAGGGTACGGCTTAGGGTACGGGTTCGGGGAGGGGTCCGTGTACGGTGTAGGGTATGGGTTAGGGTTAGGGTTAGGGTTAGTGTTAGGGTTAGGGCTCATTTTAGGGTACGGGTTAGGATTAGAGTACGTGTTAGGTTTAGGGTAGGGGTTAGGGTTAGGGTACGCGTTAGGGTTAGGGTAGTTATTAAACCTATCCCACTCTCTAGATACCCCTTAGCACGTAAAGGAATATTATTTGGGGGTCCAGCCATGGAGAAGAATTTAGACACTAGGATAATATAAGGAACACACCCATTATACAGAAATCACATTAGGATTCTCTTTTTAAGCTGTTCCTTAAAACACTAGTGCTTAGGAAATCTATTGGAAGCAGAAGCAGTCAAGGGTAGCCTAGGGTTAGGGTTAGGCTTAGGGTTAGGGTTAGGGTACGGCTTAGGGTACGGGTTCGGGGAGGGGTCCTTGTACGGTGTAGGGTATGGGTTAGGGTTAGGGTTAGGGTTAGAGTTAGGGTTAGGGCTCGGTTTAGGGTACGGGTTAGGATTAGGCTACATGTTAGGGTTAGGGTAGGGGTTAGGGTTAGGATACGCGTTAGGGTTAGGGTTGTTATTAAACCTATCCCATTCTCTAGATACCCCTTCGCACGTAAAGGAATATTATTTGGGGGTCCAGCCATGGAGAAGAGTTTAGACACTAGGATAAGATAAGGAACACACCCATTATAAAGAAATCACATTAGGATTCTCTTTTTAAGCTGTTCCTTAAAACACTAGTGCTTAGGAAATCTATTGGAGGCAGAAGCAGTCAAGGGTAGCCTAGGGTTAGGGTTAGGCTTAGGGTTAGGGTTAGGGTACGGCTTAGGGTACGGGTTCGGGGAGGGGTCCGTGTACGGTGTAGGGTATGGTTTAGGGTTAGGGTTAGGGTTAGTGTTAGGGTTAGGGCTCATTTTAGGGTACGGGTTAGGATTAGAGTACGTGTTAGGTTTAGGGTAGGGGTTAGGGTTAGGGTACGTGTTAGGGTTAGGGTAGTTATTAAACCTATCCCACTCTCTAGATACCCCTTAGCACATAAAGGAATATTATTTGGGGGTCCAGCCATGGAGAAGAGTTTAGACACTAGGATAAGATAAGGAACACACCCATTATAAAGAAATCACATTAGGATTCTCTTTTTAAGCTGTTCCTTAAAACACTAGTGCTTAGGAAATCTATTGGAGGCAGAAGCAGTCAAGGGTAGCCTAGGGTTAGGGTTAGGCTTAGGGTTAGGGTTAGGGTACGGCTTAGGGTACGGGTTCGGGGAGGGGTCCGTGTACGGTGTAGGGTATGGGTTAGGGTTAGGGTTAGGGTTAGTGTTAGGGTTAGGGCTCGGTTTAGGGTACGGGTTAGGATTAGGGTACGTGTTAGGTTTAGGGTAGGGGTTAGGGTTAGGATACGCGTTAGGGTTAGGGTAGTTATTAAACCTATCCCACTCTCTAGATACCCGTTAGCACGTAAAGGAATATTATTTGGGGGTCCAGCCATGCAGAAGAGTTTAGACACTAGGATAAGATAAGGAACACACCCATTATACAGAAATCACATTAGGATTCTCTTTTTAAGCTGTTCCTTAAAACACTAGTGCTTAGGAAATCTATTGGAGGCAGAAGCAGTCAAGGGTAGCCTAGGGTTAGGGTTAGGCTTAGGGTTAGGGTTAGGGTACGGCTTAGGGTACGGGTTCGGGGAGGGGTCCGTGTACGGTGTAGGGTATGGGTTAGGGTTAGGGTTAGGGTTAGTGTTAGGGTTAGGGCTCGGTTTAGGGTACGGGTTAGGATTAGGGTACGTGTTAGGGTTAGGGTAGGGGTTAGGGTTAGGGTACGCGTTAGGGTTAGGGTTGTTATTAAACCTATCCCATTCTCTAGATACCCGTTAGCACGTAAAGGAATATTATTTGGGGGTCCAGCCATGGAGAAGAGTTTAGACACTAGGATAAGATAAGGAACACACCCATTATAAAGAAATCACATTAGGATTCTCTTTTTAAGCTGTTCCTTAAAACACTAGTGCTTAGGAAATCTATTGGAGGCAGAAGCAGTCAAGGGTAGCCTAGGGTTAGGGTTAGGCTTAGGGTTAGGGTTAGGGTACGGCTTAGGGTACGGGTTCGGGGAGGGGTCCGTGTACGGTGTAGGGTATGGGTTAGGGTTAGGGTTAGGGTTAGTGTTAGGGTTTGGGCTCATTTTAGGGTACGGGTTAGGATAAGAGTACGTGTTAGGTTTAGGGTAGGGGTTAGGGTTAGGGTACGCGTTAGGGTTAGGGTAGTTATTAAACCTATCCCACTCTCTAGATACCCGTTAGCACGTAAAGGAATATTATTTGGGGGTCCAGCCATGGAGAAGAGTTTAGACACTAGGATAAGATAAGGAACACACCCATTATACAGAAATCACATTAGGATTCTCTTTTTAAGCTGTTCCTTAAAACACTAGTGCTTAGGAAATCTATTGGAGGCAGAAGCAGTCAAGGGTAGCCTAGGGTTAGGGTTAGGCTTAGGGTTAGGGTTAGGGTACGGCTTAGGGTACGGGTTCGGGGAGGGGTCCGTGTACGGTGTAGGGTATGGGTTAGGGTTAGGGTTAGGGTTAGTGTTAGGGTTAGGGCTCGGTTTAGGGTACGGGTTAGGATTAGGGTACGTGTTAGGGTTAGGGTAGGGGTTAGGGTTAGGGTACGCGTTAGGGTTAGGGTTGTTATTAAACCTATCCCATTCTCTAGATACCCGTTAGCACGTAAAGGAATATTATTTGGGGGTCCAGCCATGGAGAAGAGTTTAGACACTAGGATAAGATAAGGAACACACCCATTATAAAGAAATCACATTAGGATTCTCTTTTTAAGCTGTTCCTTAAAACACTAGTGCTTAGGAAATCTATTGGAGGCAGAAGCAGTCAAGGGTAGCCTAGGGTTAGGGTTAGGCTTAGGGTTAGGGTTAGGGTACGGCTTAGGGTACGGGTTCGGGGAGGGGTCCGTGTACGGTGTAGGGTATGGGTTAGGGTTAGGGTTAGGGTTAGTGTTAGGGTTTGGGCTCATTTTAGGGTACGGGTTAGGATAAGAGTACGTGTTAGGTTTAGGGTAGGGGTTAGGGTTAGGGTACGCGTTAGGGTTAGGGTAGTTATTAAACCTATCCCACTCTCTAGATACCCCTTAGCACGTAAAGGAATATTATTTGGGGGTCCAGCCATGGAGAAGAATTTAGACACTAGGATAAGATAAGGAACACACCCATTATACAGAAATCACATTAGGATTCTCTTTTTAAGCTGTTCCTTAAAACACTAGTGCTTAGGAAATCTATTGGAAGCAGAAGCAGTCAAGGGTAGCCTAGGGTTAGGGTTAGGCTTAGGGTTAGGGTTAGGGTACGGCTTAGGGTACGGGTTCGGGGAGGGGTCCGTGTACGGTGTAGGGTATGGGTTAGGGTTAGGGTTAGGGTTAGTGTTAGGGTTAGGGCTCGGTTTAGGGTACGGGTTACGATTAGGGTACATGTTAGGGTTAGGGTAGGGGTTAGGGTTAGGAAACGCGTTAGGGTTAGGGTTGTTATTAAACCTATCCCATTCTCTAGATACCCCTTAGCACGTAAAGGAATATTATTTGGGGGTCCAGCCATGGAGAAGAGTTTAGACACTAGGATAAGATAAGGAACACACCCATTATACAGAAATCACATTAGGATTCTCTTTTTAAGCTGTTCCTTAAAACACTAGTGCTTAGGAAATCTATTGGAGGCAGAAGCAGTCAAGGGTAGCCTAGGGTTAGGGTTAGGCTTAGGGTTAGGGTTAGGGTACGGCTTAGGGTACGGGTTCGGGGAGGGGTCCGTGTACGGTGTAGGGTATGGGTTAGGGTTAGGGTTAGGGTTAGTGTTAGGGTTAGGGCTCGGTTTAGGGTACGGGTTAGGATTAGGGTACGTGTTAGGGTTAGGGTAGGGGTTAGGGTTAGTATACGCGTTAGGGTTAGGGTTGTTATTAAACCTATCCCATTCTCTAGATACCCCTTAGCACGTAAAGGAATATTATTTGGGGGTCCAGCCATGGAGAAGAGTTTAGACACTAGGATAAGATAAGGAACACACCCATTATACAGAAATCACATTAGGATTCTCTTTTTAAGCTGTTCCTTAAAACACTAGTGCTTAGGAAATCTATTGGAGGCAGAAGCAGTCAAGGGTAGCCTAGGGTTAGGGTTAGGCTTAGGGTTAGGGTTAGGGTACGCCTTAGGGTACGGGTTCGGGGAGGGGTCCGTGTACGGTGTAGGGTATGGGTTAGGGTTAGGGTTAGGGTTAGTGTTAGGGTTAGGGCTCGGTATAGGGTACGGGTTAGGTTTAGGGTACGTGTTAGGTTTACGGTAGGGGTTAGGGTTAGTATACGCGTTAGGGTTAGGGTAGTTATTAAACCTATCCCACTCTCTAGATACCCGTTAGCACGTAAAGGAATATTATTTGGGGGTCCAGCCATGGAGAAGAGTTTAGACACTAGGATAAGATAAGGAACACACCCATTATAAAGAAATCACATTAGGATTCTCTTTTTAAGCTGTTCCTTAAAACACTAGTGCTTAGGAAATCTATTGGAGGCAGAAGCAGTCAAGGGTAGCCTAGGGTTAGGGTTAGGCTTAGGGTTAGGGTTAGGGTACGGCTTAGGGTATGGGTTCGGGGAGGGGTCCGTGTACGGTGTAGGGTATGGGTTAGGGTTAGGGTTAGGGTTAGTGTTAGGGTTAGGGCTCGGTTTAGGGTACGGGTTAGGATTAGGGTACGTGTTAGGTTTAGGGTAGGGGTTAGGGTTAGGATACGTGTTAGGGTTAGGGTAGTTATTAAACCTATCCCACTCTCTAGATACCCCTTAGCACGTAAAGGAATATTATTTGGGGGTCCAGCCATGGAGAAGAGTTTAGACACTAGGATAAGATAAGGAACACACCCATTATACAGAAATCACATTAGGATTCTCTTTTTAAGCTGTTCCTTAAAACACTAGTGCTTAGGAAATCTATTGGAGGCAGAAGCAGTCAAGGGTAGCCTAGGGTTAGGGTTAGGCTTAGGGTTAGGGTTAGGGTACGGCTTAGGGTACGGGTTCGGGGAGGGGTCCGTGTACGGTGTAGGGTATGGGTTAGGGTTAGGGTTAGGGTTAGTGTTAGGGTTAGGGCTCGGTTTAGGGTACGGGTTAGGATTAGGGTACATGTTAGGGTTAGGGTAGGGGTTAGGGTTAGGATACGCTTTAGGGTTAGGGTTGTTATTAAACCTATCCCATTCTCTAGATACCCCTTAGCACGTAAAGGAATATTATTTGGGGGTCCAGCCATGGAGAAGAGTTTAGACACTGGATAAGATAAGGAACACACCCATTATAAAGAAATCACATTCGGATTCTCTTTATAAGCTGTTCCTTAAAACACTAGTGCTTAGGAAATCTATTGGAGGCAGAAGCAGTCAAGGGTAGCCTAGGGTTAGGGTTAGGCTTAGGGTTAGGGTTAGGGTACGGCTTAGGGTACGGGTTCGGTGAGGGGTCCGTGTACGGTGTAGGGTATGGGTTAGGGTTAGGGTTAGGGTTAGTGTTAGGGTTAGGGCTCGGTTTAGGGTACGGGTTAGGATTAGGGTACGTGTTAGGGTTAGGGTAAGTGTTAGGGTAAGGGTACGTGTTAGGGTTAGGGTAGTTATTAAACCTATCCCACTCTCTAGCTACCCCTTAGCACGTAAAGGAATATTATTTGGAGGACCAGCCATGGAGAAGAGTTTAGACACTAGGATAAGATAAGGAACACACCCATTATAAAGAAATCACATTAGGATTCTCTTTTTAAGCTGTTCCTTAAAACACTAGTGCTTAGGAAATCTATTGGAGGCAGAAGCAGTCAAGGGTAGCCTAGGGTTAGGGTTAGGCTTAGGGTTAGGGTTAGGGTACGGCTTAGGGTACGGGTTCGGGGAGGGGTCCGTGTACGGTGTAGGGTATGGGTTAGGGTTAGGGTTAGTGTTAGGGTTAGGGCTCATTTTAGGGTACGGGTTAGGATTAGAGTACTTGTTAGGTTTAGGGTAGGGGTTAGGGTTAGGGTACGCGTTAGGGTTAGGGTAGTTATTAAACCTATCCCACTCTCTAGATACCCCTTAGCACGTAAAGGAATATTATTTGGGGGTCCAGCCATGGAGAAGAATTTAGACACTAGGATAAGATAAGGAACACACCCATTATAAAGAAATCACATTAGGATTCTCTTTTTAAGCTGTTCCTTAAAACACTAGTGCTTAGGAAATCTATTGGAAGCAGAAGCAGTCAAGGGTAGCCTAGGGTTAGGGTTAGGCTTAGGGTTAGGGTTAGGGTACGGCTTATGGTATGGGTTCGGGGAGGGGTCCGTGTACGGTGTAGGGTATGGGTTAGGGTTAGGGTTAGGGTTAGTGTTAGGGTTAGGGCTCGGTTTAGGGTACGGGTTACGATTAGGGTACATGTTAGGGTTAGGGTAGGGGTTAGGGTTAGGAAACGCGTTAGGGTTAGGGTTGTTATTAAACCTATCCCATTCTCTAGATACCCCTTAGCACGTAAAGGAATATTATTTGGGGGTCCAGCCATGGAGAAGAGTTTAGACACTAGGATAAGATAAGGAACACACCCATTATACAGAAATCACATTAGGATTCTCTTTTTAAGCTGTTCCTTAAAACACTAGTGCTTAGGAAATCTATTGGAGGCAGAAGCAGTCAAGGGTAGCCTAGGGTTAGGGTTAGGCTTAGGGTTAGGGTTAGGGTACGGCTTAGGGTACGGGTTCGGGGAGGGGTCCGTGTACGGTGTAGGGTATGGGTTAGGGTTAGGGTTAGTGTTAGTGTTAGGGTTAGGGCTCGGTTTAGGGTACGGGTTAGGATTAGGGTACGTGTTAGGGTTAGGGTAGGGGTTAGGGTTAGTATACGCGTTAGGGTTAGGGTTGTTATTAAACCTATCCCATTCTCTAGATACCCCTTAGCACGTAAAGGAATATTATTTGGGGGTCCAGCCATGGAGAAGAGTTTAGACACTAGGATAAGATAAGGAACACACCCATTATACAGAAATCACATTAGGATTCTCTTTTTAAGCTGTTCCTTAAAACACTAGTGCTTAGGAAATCTATTGGAGGCAGAAGCAGTCAAGGGTAGCCTAGGGTTAGGTTTAGGCTTAGGGTTAGGGTTAGGGTACGGCTTAGGGTACGGGTTCGGGGAGGGGTCCGTGTACGGTGTAGGGTATGGGTTAGGGTTAGGGTTAGGGTTAGTGTTAGGGTTAGGGCTCGGTTTAGGGTACGGGTTAGGATTAGGGTACGTGTTAGGGTTAGGGTAGGGGTTAGGGTTAGGATACGCGTTAGGGTTAGGGTTGTTATTAAAACTATCCCATTCTCTAGATACCCCTTAGCACGTAAAGGAATATTATTTGGGGGTCCAGCCATGGAGAAGAGTTTAGACACTAGGATAAGATAAGGAACACACCCATTAT
Organism: Balaenoptera ricei; assembly: GCF_028023285.1. Lineage (NCBI taxonomy): Eukaryota > Metazoa > Chordata > Mammalia > Artiodactyla > Balaenopteridae > Balaenoptera > Balaenoptera ricei. The sequence goes on along the minus strand of NW_026777462.1, from coordinate 408,310 downwards.
AAAGAAATCACAGTAGGATTCTCTTTTTAAGCTGTTCCTTAAAACACTAGTGCTTAGGAAATCTATTGGAGGCAGAAGCAGTCAAGGGTAGCCTAGGGTTAGGGTTAGGCTTAGGGTTAGGGTTAGGGTACGGCTTAGGGTACGGGTTCGGGGAGGGGTCCGTGTACGGTGTAGGGTATGGGTTAGGGTTAGGGTTAGGGTTAGTGTTAGGGTTAGGGCTCATTTTAGGGTACGGGTTAGGATTAGAGTACGTGTTAGGTTTAGGGTAGGGGTTAGGGTTAGGGTACGCGTTAGGGTTAGGGTAGTTATTAAACCTATCCCACTCTCTAGATACCCCTTAGCACGTAAAGGAATATTATTTGGGGGTCCAGCCATGGAGAAGAGTTTAGACACTAGGATAAGATAAGGAACACACCCATTATACAGAAATCACATTAGGATTCTCTTTTTAAGCTGTTCCTTAAAACACTAGTGCTTAGGAAATCTATTGGAGGCAGAAGCAGTCAAGGGTAGCCTAGGGTTAGGGTTAGGCTTAGGGTGAGGGTTAGGGTACGGCTTAGGGTACGGGTTCGGGGAGGGGTCCGTGTACGGTGTAGGTTATGCGTTAGGGTTAGGGTTAGGGTTAGTGTTAGGGTTAGGGCTCGGTTTAGGGTACGGGTTAGGATTAGGGTACGTGTTAGGGTTAGGGTAGGGGTTAGGGTTAGGATACGCGTTAGGGTTAGGGTTGTTATTAAAACTATCCCATTCTCTAGATACCCCTTAGCACATAAAGGAATATTATTTGGGGGTCCAGCCATGGAGAAGAGTTTAGACACTAGGATAAGATAAGGAACACACCCATTATAAAGAAATCACATTAGGATTCTCTTTTTAAGCTGTTCCTTAAAACACTAGTGCTTAGGAAATCTATTGGAGGCAGAAGCAGTCAAGGGTAGCCTAGGGTTAGGGTTAGGCTTAGGGTTAGGGTTAGGGTACGGCTTAGGGTACGGGTTCGGGGAGGGGTCCGTGTACGGTGTAGGGTATGGGTTAGGGTTAGGGTTAGGGTTAGTGTTAGAGTTAGGGCTCGGTTTAGGGTACGGCTTAGGATTAGGTTACGTGTTAGGTTTAGGGTAGGGGTTAGGGTTAGGATACGCGTTAGGGTTAGGGTAGTTATTAAAACTATCCCACTCTCTAGATACCCCTTAGCACGTAAAGGAATATTTTTTGGGGGTCCAGCCATGGAGAAGAGTTTAGACACTAGGATAAGATAAGGAACACACCCATTATACAGAAATCACATTAGGATTCTCTTTTTAAGCTGTTCCTTAAAACACTAGTGCTTAGGAAATCTATTGGAGGCAGAAGCAGTCAAGGGTAGCCTAGGGTTAGGGTTAGGCTTAGGGTTAGGTTTAGGGTACGGTTTAGGGTACGGGTTCGGGGAGGGGTCCTTGTACGGTGTAGGGTATGGGTTAGGGTTAGGGTTAGGGTTAGAGTTAGGGTTAGGGCTCGGTTTAGGGTACGGGTTAGGATTAGGGTACATGTTAGGGTTAGGGTAGGGGTTAGGGTTAGGATACGGGTTAGGGTTAGGGTTGTTATTAAACCTATCCCATTCTCTAGATACCCCTTCGCACGTAAAGGAATATTATTTGGGGGTCCAGCCATGGAGAAGAGTTTAGACACTAGGATAAGATAAGGAACACACCCATTATAAAGAAATCACATTAGGATTCTCTTTTTAAGCTGTTCCTTAAAACACTAGTGCTTAGGAAATCTATTGGAGGCAGAAGCAGTCAAGGGTAGCCTAGGGTTAGGGTTAGGCTTAGGGTTAGGGTTAGGGTACGGCTTAGGGTACGGGTTCGGGGAGGGGTCCGTGTACGGTGTAGGGTATGGTTTAGGGTTAGGGTTAGGGTTAGTGTTAGGGTTAGGGCTCATTTTAGGGTACGGGTTAGGATTAGAGTACGTGTTAGGTTTAGGGTAGGGGTTAGGGTTAGGGTACGCGTTAGGGTTAGGGTAGTTATTAAACCTATCCCACTCTCTAGATACCCCTTAGCACGTAAAGGAATATTATTTGGGGGTCCAGCCATGGAGAAGAGTTTAGACACTAGGATAAGATAAGGAACACACACATTATAAAGAAATCACATTAGGATTCTCTTTTTAAGCTGTTCCTTAAAACACTAGTGCTTAGGAAATCTATTGGAGGCAGAAGCAGTCAAGGGTAGCCTAGGTTTAGGGTTAGGCTTAGGGTTAGGGTTAGGGTACGGCTTAGGGTACGGGTTCGGGGAGGGGTCCGTGTACGGTGTAGGGTATGGGTTAGGGTTAGGGTTAGGGTTAGTGTTAGGGTTAGGGCTCATTTTAGGGAACGGGTTAGGATTAGAGTACGTGTTAGGTTTAGGGTAGGGGTTAGGGTTAGGGTACGCGTTAGGGTTAGGGTAGTTATTAAACCTATCCCACTGTCTAGATACCCCTTAGCAAGTAAAGGAATATTATTTGGGGGTCCAGCCATGGAGAAGAATTTAGACACTAGGATAAGATAAGGAACACACCCATTATAAAGAAATCACGTTAGGATTCTCTTTTTAAGCTGTTCCTTAAAACACTAGTGCTTAGGAAATCTATTGGAGGCAGAAGCAGTCAAGGGTAGCCTAGGGTTAGGGTTAGGCTTAGGGTTAGGGTTAGGGTACGGCTTAGGGTACGGGTTCGGGGAGGGGTCCGTGTACGGTGTAGGGTATGGGTTAGGGTTAGGGTTAGGGTTAGTGTTAGGGTTAGGGCTCGGTTTAGGGTACGGGTTAGGTTTAGGGTACGTGTTAGGTTTAGGGTAGGGGTTAGGGTTAGGATACGCGTTAGGGTTAGGGTAGTTATTAAACCTATCCCACTCTCTAGATACCCGTTAGCACGTAAAGGAATATTATTTGGGGGTCCAGCCATGGAGAAGAGTTTAGACACTAGGATAAGATAAGGAACACACCCATTATAAAGAAATCACATTAGGATTCTCTTTTTAAGCTGTTCCTTAAAACACTAGTGCTTAGGAAATCTATTGGAGGCAGAAGCAGTCAAGGGTAGCCTAGGGTTAGGGTTAGGCTTAGGGTTAGGGTTAGGGTACGGCTTAGGGTACGGGTTCGGGGAGGGGTCCGTGTACGGTGTAGGGTATGGTTTAGGGTTAGGGTTAGGGTTAGTGTTAGGGTTAGGGCTCATTTTAGGGTACGGGTTAGGATTAGAGTACGTGTTAGGTTTAGGGTAGGGGTTAGGGTTAGGGTACGCGTTAGGGTTAGGGTAGTTATTAAACCTATCCCACTCTCTAGATACCCCTTAGCACGTAAAGGAATATTATTTGGGGGTCCAGCCATGGAGAAGAGTTTAGACACTAGGATAAGATAAGGAACACACCCATTATAAAGAAATCACATTAGGATTCTCTTTTTAAGCTGTTCCTTAAAACACTAGTGCTTAGGAAATCTATTGGAGGCAGAAGCAGTCAAGGGTAGCCTAGGGTTAGGGTTAGGCTTAGGGTGAGGGTTAGGGTACGGCTTAGGGTACGGGTTCGGGGAGGGGTCCGTGTACGGTGTAGGGTATGGGTTAGGGTTAGGGTTAGGGTTAGTGTTAGGGTTAGGGCTCATTTTAGGGAACGGGTTAGGATTAGAGTACGTGTTAGGTTTAGGGTAGGGGTTAGGGTTAGGGTATGCGTTAGGGTTAGGGTAGTTATTAAACCTATCCCACTGTCTAGATACCCGTTAGCAAGTAAAGGCATATTATTTGGGGGTCCAGCCATGGAGAAGAATTTAGACACTAGGATAAGATAAGGAACACACCCATTATAAAGAAATCACGTTAGGATTCTCTTTTTAAGCTGTTCCTTAAAACACTAGTGCTTAGGAAATCTATTGGAGGCAGAAGCAGTCAAGGGTAGCCTAGGGTTAGGGTTAGGCTTAGGGTTAGGGTTAGGGTACGGCTTAGGGTACGGGTTCGGGGAGGGGTCCGTGTACGGTGTAGGGTATGGGTTACGGTTAGGGTTAGGGTTAGTGTTAGGGTTAGGGCTCGGTATAGGGTACGGGTTAGGTTTAGGGTACGTGTTAGGTTTAGGGTAGGGGTTAGGGTTAGTATACGCGTTAGGGTTAGGGTAGTTATTAAACCTATCCCACTCTCTAGATACCCCTTAGCACGTAAAGGAATATTATTTGGGGGTCCAGCCATGGAGAAGAGTTTAGACACTAGGATAAGATAAGGAACACACCCATTATACAGAAATCACATTAGGATTCTCTTTTTAAGCTGTTCCTTAAAACACTAGTGCTTAGGAAATCTATTGGAGGCAGAAGCAGTCAAGGGTAGCCTAGGGTTAGGGTTAGGCTTAGGGTTAGGGTTAGGGTACGGCTTAGGGTACGGGTTTGGGGAGGGGTCCGTGTACGGTGTAGGGTATGGGTTAGGGTTAGGGTTAGGGTTAGTGTTAGGGTTAGGGCTCGGTTTAGGGTACGGGTTAGGATTAGGGTACATGTTAGGGTTAGGGTAGGGGTTAGGGTTAGGATACGCTTTAGAGTTAGGGTTGTTATTAAACCTATCCCATTCTCTAGATACCCCTTAGCACGTAAAGGAATATTATTTGGGGGTCCAGCCATGGAGAAGAGTTTAGACACTAGGATAAGATAAGGAACACACCCATTATAAAGAAATCACATTCGGATTCTCTTTATAAGCTGTTCCTTAAAACACTAGTGCTTAGGAAATCTATTGGAGGCAGAAGCAGTCAAGGGTAGCCTAGGGTTAGCGTTAGGCTTAGGGTTAGGGTTAGGGTACGGCTTAGGGTACGGGTTCGGTGAGGGGTCCGTGTACGGTGTAGGGTATGGGTTAGGGTTAGGTTTAGGGTTAGTGTTAGGGTTAGGGCTCGGTTTAGGGTACGGGTTAGAATTAGGGTACGTGTTAGGGTTAGGGTAAGTGTTAGGGTAAGGGTACGTGTTAGGGTTAGGGTAGTTATTAAACCTATCCCACTCTCTAGCTACCCCTTAGCACGTAAAGGAATATTATTTGGAGGACCAGCCATGGAGAAGAGTTTAGACACTAGGATAAGATAAGGAACACACCCATTATAAAGAAATCACATTAGGATTCTCTTTTTAAGCTGTTCCTTAAAACACTAGTGCTTAGGAAATCTATTGGAGGCAGAAGCAGTCAAGGGTAGCCTAGGGTTAGGGTTAGGCTTAGGGTTAGGGTTAGGGTACGGCTTAGGGTACGGGTTTGGGGAGGGGTCCGTGTACGGTGTAGGGTATGGGTTAGGGTTAGGGTTAGGGTTAGTGTTAGGGTTAGGGCTCATTTTAGGGTACGGGTTAGGATTAGAGTACTTGTTAGGTTTAGGGTAGGGGTTAGGGTTAGGGTACGCGTTAGGGTTAGGGTAGTTATTAAACCTATCCCACTCTCTAGATACCCCTTAGCACGTAAAGGAATATTATTTGGGGGTCCAGCCATGGAGAAGAATTTAGACACTAGGATAAGATACGGAACACACCCATTATAAAGAAATCACATTAGGATTCTCTTTTTAAGCTGTTCCTTAAAACACTAGTGCTTAGGAAATCTATTGGAAGCAGAAGCAGTCAAGGGTAGCCTAGGGTTAGGGTTAGGCTTAGGGTTAGGGTTAGGGTACGGCTTATGGTACGGGTTCGGGGAGGGGTCCGTGTACGGTGTAGGGTATGGGTTAGGGTTAGGGTTAGGGTTAGTGTTAGGGTTAGGGCTCGGTTTAGGGTACGGGTTACGATTAGGGTACATGTTAGGGTTAGGGTAGGGGTTAGGGTTAGGAAACGCGTTAGGGTTAGGGTAGTTATTAAACCTATCCCATTCTCTAGATACCCCTTAGCACGTAAAGGAATATTATTTGGGGGTCCAGCCATGGAGAAGAGTTTAGACACTAGGATAAGATAAGGAACACACCCATTATACAGAAATCACATTAGGATTCTCTTTTTAAGCTGTTCCTTAAAACACTAGTGCTTAGGAAATCTATTGGAGGCAGAAGCAGTCAAGGGTAGCCTAGGGTTAGGGTTAGGCTTAGGGTTAGGGTTAGGGTACGGCTTAGGGTACGGGTTCGGGGAGGGGTCCGTGTACGGTGTAGGGTATGGGTTAGGGTTAGGGTTAGGGTTAGTGTTAGGGTTAGGGCTCGGTTTAGGGTACGGGTTAGGATTAGGGTACGTGTTAGGGTTAGGGTAGGGGTTAGGGTTAGTATACGCGTTAGGGTTAGGGTTGTTATTAAACCTATCCCATTCTCTAGATACCCCTTAGCACGTAAAGGAATATTATTTGGGGGTCCAGCCATGGAGAAGAGTTTAGACACTAGGATAAGATAAGGAACACACCCATTATACAGAAATCACATTAGGATTCTCTTTTTAAGCTGTTCCTTAAAACACTAGTGCTTAGGAAATCTATTGGAGGCAGAAGCAGTCAAGGGTAGCCTAGGGTTAGGGTTAGGCTTAGGGTTAGGGTTAGGGTACGGCTTAGGGTACGGGTTCGGGGAGGGGTCCGTGTACGGTGTAGGGTATGGGTTAGGGTTAGGGTTAGGGTTAGTGTTAGGGTTAGGGCTCGGTTTAGGGTACGGGTTAGGATTAGGGTACGTGTTAGGGTTAGGGTAAGTGTTAGGGTAAGGGTACGTGTTAGGGTTAGGGTAGTTATTAAACCTATCCCACTCTCTAGCTACCCCTTAGCACGTAAAGGAATATTATTTGGAGGACCAGCCATGGAGAAGAGTTTAGACACTAGGATAAGATAAGGAACACACCCATTATAAAGAAATCACATTAGGATTCTCTTTTTAAGCTGTTCCTTAAAACACTAGTGCTTAGGAAATCTATTGGAGGCAGAAGCAGTCAAGGGTAGCCTAGGGTTAGGGTTAGGCTTAGGGTTAGGGTTAGGGTACGGCTTAGGGTACGGGTTCGGAGAGGGGTCCGTGTACGGTGTAGGGTATGGGTTAGGGTTAGGGTTAGGGTTAGTGTTAGGGTTAGGGCTCATTTTAGGGTACGGGTTAGGATTAGAGTACTTGTTAGGTTTAGGGTAGGGGTTAGGGTTAGGGTACGCGTTAGGGTTAGGGTAGTTATTAAACCTATCCCACTCTCTAGATACCCCTTAGCACGTAAAGGAATATTATTTGGGGGTCCAGCCATGGAGAAGAATTTAGACACTAGGATAAGATAAGGAACACACCCATTATAAAGAAATCACATTAGGATTCTCTTTTTAAGCTGTTCCTTAAAACACTAGTGCTTAGGAAATCTATTGGAAGCAGAAGCAGTCAAGGGTAGCCTAGGGTTAGGGTTAGGCTTAGGGTTAGGGTTAGGGTACGGCTTATGGTACGGGTTCGGGGAGGGGTCCGTGTACGGTGTAGGGTATGGGTTAGGGTTAGGGTTAGGGTTAGTGTTAGGGTTAGGGCTCGGTTTAGGGTACGGGTTACGATTAGGGTACATGTTAGGGTTAGGGTAGGGGTTAGGGTTAGGAAACGCGTTAGGGTTAGGGTTGTTATTAAACCTATCCCATTCTCTAGATACCCCTTAGCACGTAAAGGAATATTATTTGGGGGTCCAGCCATGGAGAAGAGTTTAGACACTAGGATAAGATAAGGAACACACCCATTATACAGAAATCACATTAGGATTCTCTTTTTAAGCTGTTCCTTAAAACACTAGTGCTTAGGAAATCTATTGGAGGCAGAAGCAGTCAAGGGTAGCCTAGGGTTAGGGTTAGGCTTAGGGTTAGGGTTAGGGTACGGCTTAGGGTACGGGTTCGGGGAGGGGTCCGTGTACGGTGTAGGGTATGGGTTAGGGTTAGGGTTAGGGTTAGTGTTAGGGTTAGGGCTCGGTTTAGGGTACGGGTTAGGATTAGGGTACGTGTTAGGGTTAGGGTAGGGGTTAGGGTTAGTATACGCGTTAGGGTTAGGGTTGTTATTAAACCTATCCCATTCTCTAGATACCCCTTAGCACGTAAAGGAATATTATTTGGGGGTCCAGCCATGGAGAAGAGTTTAGACACTAGGATAAGATAAGGAACACACCCATTATACAGAAATCACATTAGGATTCTCTTTTTAAGCTGTTCCTTAAAACACTAGTGCTTAGGAAATCTATTGGAGGCAGAAGCAGTCAAGGGTAGCCTAGGGTTAGGGTTAGGCTTAGGGTTAGGGTTAGGGTACGGCTTAGGGTACGGGTTCGGGGAAGGGTCCGTGTACGGTGTAGGGTATGGGTTAGGGTTAGGGTTAGGGTTAGTGTTAGGGTTAGGGCTCGGTATAGGGTACGGGTTAGGTTTAGGGTACGTGTTAGGTTTAGGGTAGGGGTTAGGGTTAGTATACGCGTTAGGGTTAGGGTAGTTATTAAACCTATCCCACTCTCTAGATACCCGTTAGCACGTAAAGGAATATTATTTGGGGGTCCAGCCATGGAGAAGAGTTTAGACACTAGGATAAGATAAGGAACACACCCATTATAAAGAAATCACATTAGGATTCTCTTTTTAAGCTGTTCCTTAAAACACTAGTGCTTAGGAAATCTATTGGAGGCAGAAGCAGTCAAGGGTAGCCTAGGGTTAGGGTTAGGCTTAGGGTTAGGGTTAGGGTACGGCTTAGGGTATGGGTTCGGGGAGGGGTCCGTGTACGGTGTAGGGTATGGGTTAGGGTTAGGGTTAGGGTTAGTGTTAGGGTTAGGGCTCGGTTTAGGGTACGGGTTAGGATTAGGGTACGTGTTAGGTTTAGGGTAGGGGTTAGGGTTAGGATACGTGTTAGGGTTAGGGTAGTTATTAAACCTATCCCACTCTCTAGATACCCCTTAGCACGTAAAGGAATATTATTTGGGGGTCCAGCCATGGAGAAGAGTTTAGACACTAGGATAAGATAAGGAACACACCCATTATACAGAAATCACATTAGGATTCTCTTTTTAAGCTGTTCCTTAAAACACTAGTGCTTAGGAAATCTATTGGAGGCAGAAGCAGTCAAGGGTAGCCTAGGGTTAGGGTTAGGCTTAGGGTTAGGGTTAGGGTACGGCTTAGGGTACGGGTTCGGGGAGGGGTCCGTGTACGGTGTAGGGTATGGGTTAGGGTTAGGGTTAGGGTTAGTGTTAGGGTTAGGGCTCGGTTTAGGGTACGGGTTAGGATTAGGGTACATGTTAGGGTTAGGGTAGGGGTTAGGGTTAGGATACGCTTTAGGGTTAGGGTTGTTATTAAACCTATCCCATTCTCTAGATACCCCTTAGCACGTAAAGGAATATTATTTGGGGGTCCAGCCATGGAGAAGAGTTTAGACACTAGGATAAGATAAGGAACACACCCATTATAAAGAAATCACATTCGGATTCTCTTTATAAGCTGTTCCTTAAAACACTAGTGCTTAGGAAATCTATTGGAGGCAGAAGCAGTCAAGGGTAGCCTAGGGTTAGGGTTAGGCTTAGGGTTAGGGTTAGGGTACGGCTTAGGGTACGGGTTCGGTGAGGGGTCCGTGTACGGTGTAGGGTATGGGTTAGGGTTAGGGTTAGGGTTAGTGTTAGGGTTAGGGCTCGGTTTAGGGTACGGGTTAGGATTAGGGTACGTGTTAGGGTTAGGGTAAGTGTTAGGGTAAGGGTACGTGTTAGGGTTAGGGTAGTTATTAAACCTATCCCACTCTCTAGCTACCCCTTAGCACGTAAAGGAATATTATTTGGAGGACCAGCCATGGAGAAGAGTTTAGACACTAGGATAAGATAAGGAACACACCCATTATAAAGAAATCACATTAGGATTCTCTTTTTAAGCTGTTCCTTAAAACACTAGTGCTTAGGAAATCTATTGGAGGCAGAAGCAGTCAAGGGTAGCCTAGGGTTAGGGTTAGGCTTAGGGTTAGGGTTAGGGTACGGCTTAGGGTACGGGTTCGGGGAGGGGTCCGTGTACGGTGTAGGGTATGGGTTAGGGTTAGGGTTAGGGTTAGTGTTAGGGTTAGGGCTCATTTTAGGGTACGGGTTAGGATTAGAGTACTTGTTAGGTTTAGGGTAGGGGTTAGGGTTAGGGTACGCGTTAGGGTTAGGGTAGTTATTAAACCTATCCCACTCTCTAGATACCCCTTAGCACGTAAAGGAATATTATTTGGGGGTCCAGCCATGGAGAAGAATTTAGACACTAGGATAAGATAAGGAACACACCCATTATAAAGAAATCACATTAGGATTCTCTTTTTAAGCTGTTCCTTAAAACACTAGTGCTTAGGAAATCTATTGGAAGCAGAAGCAGTCAAGGGTAGCCTAGGGTTAGGGTTAGGCTTAGGGTTAGGGTTAGGGTACGGCTTATGGTACGGGTTCGGGGAGGGGTCCGTGTACGGTGTAGGGTATGGGTTAGGGTTAGGGTTAGGGTTAGTGTTAGGGTTAGGGCTCGGTTTAGGGTACGGGTTACGATTAGGGTACATGTTAGGGTTAGGGTAGGGGTTAGGGTTAGGAAACGCGTTAGGGTTAGGGTTGTTATTAAACCTATCCCATTCTCTAGATACCCCTTAGCACGTAAAGGAATATTATTTGGGGGTCCAGCCATGGAGAAGAGTTTAGACACTAGGATAAGATAAGGAACACACCCATTATACAGAAATCACATTAGGATTCTCTTTTTAAGCTGTTCCTTAAAACACTAGTGCTTAGGAAATCTATTGGAGGCAGAAGCAGTCAAGGGTAGCCTAGGGTTAGGGTTAGGCTTAGGGTTAGGGTTAGGGTACGGCTTAGGGTACGGGTTCGGGGAGGGGTCCGTGTACGGTGTAGGGTATGGGTTAGGGTTAGGGTTAGGGTTAGTGTTAGGGTTAGGGCTCGGTTTAGGGTACGGGTTAGGATTAGGGTACGTGTTAGGGTTAGGGTAGGGGTTAGGGTTAGTATACGCGTTAGGGTTAGGGTTGTTATTAAACCTATCCCATTCTCTAGATACCCCTTCGCACGTAAAGGAATATTATTTGGGGGTCCAGCCATGGAGAAGAGTTTAGACACTAGGATAAGATAAGGAACACACCCATTATAAAGAAATCACATTAGGATTCTCTTTTTAAGCTGTTCCTTAAAACACTAGTGCTTAGGAAATCTATTGGAGGCAGAAGCAGTCAAGGGTAGCCTAGGGTTAGGGTTAGGCTTAGGGTTAGGGTTAGGGTACGGCTTAGGGTACGGGTTCGGGGAGGGGTCCGTGTACGGTGTAGGGTATGGTTTAGGGTTAGGGTTAGGGTTAGTGTTAGGGTTAGGGCTCATTTTAGGGTATGGGTTAGGATTAGAGTACGTGTTAGGTTTAGGGTAGGGGTTAGGGTTAGGGTACGCGTTAGGGTTAGGGTAGTTATTAAACCTATCCCACTCTCTAGATACCCCTTAGCACGTAAAGGAATATTATTTGTGGGTCCAGCCATGGAGAAGAGTTTAGACACTAGGATAAGATAAGGAACACACCCATTATAAAGAAATCACATTAGGATTCTCTTTTTAAGCTGTTCCTTAAAACACTAGTGCTTAGGAAATCTATTGGAGGCAGAAGCAGTCAAGGGTAGCCTAGGGTTAGGGTTAGGCTTAGGGTTAGGGTTAGGGTACGGCTTAGGGTACGGGTTCGGGGAGGGGTCCGTGTACGGTGTAGGGTATGGGTTAGGGTTAGGGTTAGGGTTAGTGTTAGGGTTAGGGCTCATTTTAGGGAACGGGTTAGGATTAGAGTACGTGTTAGGTTTAGGGTAGGGGTTAGGGTTAGGGTACGCGTTAGGGTTAGGGTAGTTATTAAACCTATCCCACTGTCTAGATACCCCTTAGCAAGTAAAGGAATATTATTTGGGGGTCCAGCCATGGAGAAGAATTTAGACACTAGGATAAGATAAGGAACACACCCATTATAAAGAAATCACGTTAGGATTCTCTTTTTAAGCTGTTCCTTAAAACACTAGTGCTTAGGAAATCTATTGGAGGCAGAAGCAGTCAAGGGTAGCCTAGGGTTAGGGTTAGGCTTAGGGTTAGGGTTAGGGTACGGCTTAGGGTACGGGTTCGGTGAGGGGTCCGTGTACGGTGTAGGGTATGGGTTAGGGTTAGGGTTAGGGTTAGTGTTAGGGTTAGGGCTCGGTTTAGGGTACGGGTTAGGATTAGGGTACGTGTTAGGGTTAGGGTAAGTGTTAGGGTAAGGGTACGTGTTAGGGTTAGGGTAGTTATTAAACCTATCCCACTCTCTAGCTACCCCTTAGCACGTAAAGGAATATTATTTGGAGGACCAGCCATGGAGAAGAGTTTAGACACTAGGATAAGATAAGGAACACACCCATTATAAAGAAATCACATTAGGATTCTCTTTTTAAGCTGTTCCTTAAAACACTAGTGCTTAGGAAATCTATTGGAGGCAGAAGCAGTCAAGGGTAGCCTAGGGTTAGGGTTAGGCTTAGGGTTAGGGTTAGGGTACGGCTTAGGGTACGGGTTCGGGGAGGGGTCCGTGTACGGTGTAGGGTATGGGTTAGGGTTAGGGTTAGGGTTAGTGTTAGGGTTAGGGCTCATTTTAGGGTACGGGTTAGGATTAGAGTACTTGTTAGGTTTAGGGTAGGGGTTAGGGTTAGGGTACGCGTTAGGGTTAGGGTAGTTATTAAACCTATCCCACTCTCTAGATACCCCTTAGCACGTAAAGGAATATTATTTGGGGGTCCAGCCATGGAGAAGAATTTAGACACTAGGATAAGATATGGAACACACCCATTATAAAGAAATCACATTAGGATTCCCTTTTTAAGCTGTTCCTTAAAACACTAGTGCTTAGGAAATCTATTGGAAGCAGAAGCAGTCAAGGGTAGCCTAGGGTTAGGGTTAGGCTTAGGGTTAGGGTTAGGGTACGGCTTATGGTACGGGTTCGGGGAGGGGTCCGTGTACGGTGTAGGGTATGGGTTAGGGTTAGGGTTAGTGTTAGGGTTAGGGCTCGGTTTAGGGTACGGGTTACGATTAGGGTACATGTTAGGGTTAGGGTAGGGGTTAGGGTTATGAAACGCGTTAGGGTTAGGGTTGTTATTAAACCTATCCCATTCTCTAGATACCCCTTAGCACGTAAAGGAATATTATTTGGGGGTCCAGCCATGGAGAAGAGTTTAGACACTAGGATAAGATAAGGAACACACCCATTATACAGAAATCACATTAGGATTCTCTTTTTAAGCTGTTCCTTAAAACACTAGTGCTTAGGAAATCTATTGGAGGCAGAAGCAGTCAAGGGTAGCCTAGGGTTAGGGTTAGGGTTAGGGTTAGGGTTAGGGTACGGCTTAGGGTACGGGTTCGGGGAGGGGTCCGTGTACGGTGTAGGGTATGGGTTAGGGTTAGGGTTAGGGTTAGTGTTAGGGTTAGGGCTCGGTTTAGGGTACGGGTTAGGATTAGGGTACGTGTTAGGGTTAGGGTAGGGGTTAGGGTTAGTATACGCGTTAGGGTTAGGGTTGTTATTAAACCTATCCCATTCTCTAGATACCCCTTAGCACGTAAAGGAATATTATTTGGGGGTCCAGCCATGGAGAAGAGTTTAGACACTAGGATAAGATAAGGAACACACCCATTATACAGAAATCACATTAGGATTCTCTTTTTAAGCTGTTCCTTAAAACACTAGTGCTTAGGAAATCTTTTGGAGGCAGAAGCAGTCAAGGGTAGCCTAGGGTTAGGGTTAGGCTTAGGGTTAGGGTTAGGGTACGGCTTAGGGTACGGGTTCGGGGAGGGGTCCGTGTACGGTGTAGGGTATGGGTTAGGGTTAGTGTTAGGGTTAGTGTTAGGGTTAGGGCTCGGTTTAGGTTACGGGTTTAGATTAGGGTACGTGTTAGGGTTAGGGTAGGGGTTAGGGTTAGGATACGCGTTAGGGTAAGGGTTGTTATTAAACCTATCCCATTCTCTAGATACCCGTTAGCACGTAAAGGAATATTATTTGGGGGTCCAGCCATGGAGAAGAGTTTAGACACTAGGATAAGATAAGGAACACACCCATTATAAAGAAATCACATTAGGATTCTCTTTTTAAGCTGTTCCTTAAAACACTAGTGCTTAGGAAATCTATTGGAGGCAGAAGCAGTCAAGGGTAGCCTAGGGTTAGGGTTAGGCTTAGGGTTAGGGTTAGGGTACGGCTTAGGGTACGGGTTCGGGGAGGGGTCCGTGTATGGTGTAGGGTATGGGTTAGGGTTAGGGTTAGGGTTAGTGTTAGGGTTAGGGCTCATTTTAGGGTACGGGTTAGGATTAGAGTACGTGTTAGGTTTAGGGTAGGGGTTAGGGTTAGGGTACGCGTTAGGGTTAGGGTAGTTATTAAACCTATCCCACTCTCTAGATACCCCTTAGCACGTAAAGGAATATTATTTGGGGGTCCAGCCATGGAGAAGAGTTTAGACACTAGGATAAGATAAGGAACACACCCATTATACAGAAATCACATTAGGATTCTCTTTTTAAGCTGTTCCTTAAAACACTAGTGCTTAGGAAATCTATTGGAGGCAGAAGCAGTCAAGGGTAGCCTAGGGTTAGGGTTAGGCTTAGGGTTAGGTTTAGGGTACGGTTTAGGGTACGGGTTCGGGGAGGGGTCCTTGTACGGTGTAGGGTATGGGTTAGGGTTAGGGTTAGAGTTAGGGTTAGGGCTCGGTTTAGGGTACGGGTTAGGATTAGGGTACATTTTAGGGTTAGGGTATGGGTTAGGGTTAGGATACGCGTTAGGGTTAGGGTTGTTATTAAACCTATCCCATTCTCTAGATACACCTTCGCACGTAAAGGAATATTATTTGGGGGTCCAGCCATGGAGAAGAGTTTAGACACTAGGATAAGATAAGGAACACACCCATTATACAGAAATCACATTAGGATTCTCTTTTTAAGCTGTTCCTTAAAACACTAGTGCTTAGGAAATCTATTGGAGGCAGAAGCAGTCAAGGGTAGCCTAGGGTTAGGGTTAGGCTTAGGGTTAGGGTTAGGGTACGGCTTAGGGTACGGGTTCGGGGAGGGGTCCGTGTACGGTGTAGGGTATGGGTTAGGGTTAGGGTTAGGGTTAGTGTTAGGGTTAGGGCTCATTTTAGGGTACGGGTTAGGATTAGAGTACTTGTTAGGTTTAGGGTAGGGGTTAGGGTTAGGGTACGCGTTAGGGTTAGGGTAGTTATTAAACCTATCCCACTCTCTAGATACCCCTTAGCACGTAAAGGAATATTATTTGGGGGTCCAGCCATGGAGAAGAATTTAGACACTAGGATAAGATATGGAACACACCCATTATAAAGAAATCACATTAGGATTCTCTTTTTAAGCTGTTCCTTAAAACACTAGTGCTTAGGAAATCTATTGGAAGCAGAAGCAGTCAAGGGTAGCCTAGGGTTAGGGTTAGGCTTAGGGTTAGGGTTAGGGTACGGCTTATGGTACGGGTTCGGGGAGGGGTCCGTGTACGGTGTAGGGTATGGGTTAGGGTTAGGGTTAGTGTTAGGGTTAGGGCTCGGTTTAGGGTACGGGTTACGATTAGGGTACATGTTAGGGTTAGGGTAGGGGTTAGGGTTATGAAACGCGTTAGGGTTAGGGTTGTTATTAAACCTATCCCATTCTCTAGATACCCCTTAGCACGTAAAGGAATATTATTTGGGGGTCCAGCCATGGAGAAGAGTTTAGACACTAGGATAAGATAAGGAACACACCCATTATACAGAAATCACATTAGGATTCTCTTTTTAAGCTGTTCCTTAAAACACTAGTGCTTAGGAAATCTATTGGAGGCAGAAGCAGTCAAGGGTAGCCTAGGGTTAGGGTTAGGGTTAGGGTTAGGGTTAGGGTACGGCTTAGGGTATGGGTTCGGGGAGGGGTCCGTGTACGGTGTAGGGTATGGGTTAGGGTTAGGGTTAGGGTTAGTGTTAGGGTTAGGGCTCGGTTTAGGGTACGGGTTAGGATTAGGGTACGTGTTAGGGTTAGGGTAGGGGTTAGGGTTAGTATACGCGTTAGGGTTAGGGTTGTTATTAAACCTATCCCATTCTCTAGATACCCCTTAGCACGTAAAGGAATATTATTTGGGGGTCCAGCCATGGAGAAGAGTTTAGACACTAGGATAAGATAAGGAACACACCCATTATACAGAAATCACATTAGGATTCTCTTTTTAAGCTGTTCCTTAAAACACTAGTGCTTAGGAAATCTTTTGGAGGCAGAAGCAGTCAAGGGTAGCCTAGGGTTAGGGTTAGGCTTAGGGTTAGGGTTAGGGTACGGCTTAGGGTACGGGTTCGGGGAGGGGTCCGTGTACGGTGTAGGGTATGGGTTAGGGTTAGTGTTAGGGTTAGTGTTAGGGTTAGGGCTCGGTTTAGGTTACGGGTTAGTTTTAGGGTACGTGTTAGGGTTAGGGTAGGGGTTAGGGTTAGGATACGCGTTAGGGTAAGGGTTGTTATTAAACCTATCCCATTCTCTAGATACCCGTTAGCACGTAAAGGAATATTATTTGGGGGTCCAGCCATGGAGAAGAGTTTAGACACTAGGATAAGATAAGGAACACACCCATTATAAAGAAATCACATTAGGATTCTCTTTTTAAGCTGTTCCTTAAAACACTAGTGCTTAGGAAATCTATTGGAGGCAGAAGCAGTCAAGGGTAGCCTAGGGTTAGGGTTAGGCTTAGGGTTAGGGTTAGGGTACGGCTTAGGGTACGGGTTCGGGGAGGGGTCCGTGTATGGTGTAGGGTATGGGTTAGGGTTAGGGTTAGGGTTAGTGTTAGGGTTAGGGCTCATTTTAGGGTACGGGTTAGGATTAGAGTACGTGTTAGGTTTAGGGTAGGGGTTAGGGTTAGGGTACGCGTTAGGGTTAGGGTAGTTATTAAACCTATCCCACTCTCTAGATACCCCTTAGCACGTAAAGGAATATTATTTGGGGGTCCAGCCATGGAGAAGAGTTTAGACACTAGGATAAGATAAGGAACACACCCATTATACAGAAATCACATTAGGATTCTCTTTTTAAGCTGTTCCTTAAAACACTAGTGCTTAGGAAATCTATTGGAGGCAGAAGCAGTCAAGGGTAGCCTAGGGTTAGGGTTAGGCTTAGGGTTAGGTTTAGGGTACGGTTTAGGGTACGGGTTCGGGGAGGGGTCCTTGTACGGTGTAGGGTATGGGTTAGGGTTAGGGTTAGGGTTAGAGTTAGGGTTAGGGCTCGGTTTAGGGTACGGGTTAGGATTAGGGTACATTTTAGGGTTAGGGTATGGGTTAGGGTTAGGATACGCGTTAGGGTTAGGGTTGTTATTAAACCTATCCCATTCTCTAGATACACCTTCGCACGTAAAGGAATATTATTTGGGGGTCCAGCCATGGAGAAGAGTTTAGACACTAGGATAAGATAAGGAACACACCCATTATACAGAAATCACATTAGGATTCTCTTTTTAAGCTGTTCCTTAAAACACTAGTGCTTAGGAAATCTATTGGAGGCAGAAGCAGTCAAGGGTAGCCTAGGGTTAGGGTTAGGCTTAGGGTTAGGGTTAGGGTACGGCTTAGGGTACGGGTTCGGGGAGGGGTCCGTGTACGGTGTAGGGTATGGGTTAGGGTTAGGGTTAGGGTTAGTGTTAGGGTTAGGGCTCGGTTTAGGGTACGGGTTAGGATTAGGGTACGTGTTAGGGTTAGGGTAGGGGTTAGGGTTAGGGTACGCGTTAGGGTTAGGGTTGTTATTAAACCTATCCCATTCTCTAGATACCCGTTAGCACGTAAAGGAATATTATTTGGGGGTCCAGCCATGGAGAAGAGTTTAGACACTAGGATAAGATAAGGAACACACCCATTATAAAGAAATCACATTAGGATTCTCTTTTTAAGCTGTTCCTTAAAACACTAGTGCTTAGGAAATCTATTGGAAGCAGAAGCAGTCAAGGGTAGCCTAGGGTTAGGTTAGGCTTAGGGTTAGGGTTAGGGTACGGCTTAGGGTACGGGTTCGGGGAGGGGTCCGTGTACGGTGTAGGGTATGGGTTAGGGTTAGGGTTAGGGTTAGTGTTAGGGTTTGGGCTCATTTTAGGGTACGGGTTAGGATAAGAGTACGTGTTAGGTTTAGGGTAGGGGTTAGGGTTAGGGTACGCGTTAGGGTTAGGGTAGTTATTAAACCTATCCCACTCTCTAGATACCCCTTAGCACGTAAAGGAATATTATTTGGGGGTCCAGCCATGGAGAAGAATTTAGACACTAGGATAAGATAAGGAACACACCCATTATAAAGAAATCACATTAGGATTCTCTTTTTAAGCTGTTCCTTAAAACACTAGTGCTTAGGAAATCTATTGGAAGCAGAAGCAGTCAAGGGTAGCCTAGGGTTAGGGTTAGGCTTAGGGTTAGGGTTAGGGTACGGCTTATGGTACGGGTTCGGGGAGGGGTCCGTGTACGGTGTAGGGTATGGGTTAGGGTTAGGGTTAGGGTTAGTGTTAGGGTTAGGGCTCGGTTTAGGGTACGGGTTAGGATTAGGGTACGTGTTAGGGTTAGGGTAGGGGTTAGGGTTAGTATACGCGTTAGGGTTAGGGTTGTTATTAAACCTATCCATTCTCTAGATACCCCTTAGCACGTAAAGGAATATTATTTGGGGGTCCAGCCATGGAGAAGAGTTTAGACACTAGGATAAGATAAGGAACACACCCATTATACAGAAATCACATTAGGATTCTCTTTTTAAGCTGTTCCTTAAAACACTAGTGCTTAGGAAATCTATTGGAGAGCAGAAGCAGTCAAGGGTAGCCTAGGGTTAGGGTTAGGCTTAGGGTTAGGGTTAGGGTACGGCTTAGGGTACGGGTTCGGGGAGGGGTCCGTGTACGGTGTAGGGTATGGGTTAGGGTTAGGGTTAGGGTTAGTGTTAGGGTTAGGGCTCGGTTTAGGGTACGGGTTAGGATTAGGGTACGTGTTAGGGTTAGGGTAGGGGTTAGGGTTAGGATACGCGTTAGGGTTAGGGTTGTTATTAAACCTATCCCACTCTCTAGATACCCCTTAGCAAGTAAAGGAATATTATTTGGGGGTCCAGCCATGGAGAAGAATTTAGACACTAGGATAAGATAAGGAACACACCCATTATAAAGAAATCACGTTAGGATTATCTTTTTAAGCTGTTCCTTAAAACACTAGTGCTTAGGAAATCTATTGGAGGCAGAAGCAGTCAAGGGTAGCCTAGGGTTAGGGTTAGGCTTAGGGTTAGGGTTAGGGTACGGCTTAGGGTACGGGTTCGGGGAGGGGTCCGTGTACGGTGTAGGGTATGGGTTAGGGTTAGGGTTAGGGTTAGTGTTAGGGTTAGGGCTCGGTATAGGGTACGGGTTAGGTTTAGGGTACGTGTTAGGTTTAGGGTAGGGGTTAGGGTTAGTATACGCGTTAGGGTTAGGGTAGTTATTAAACCTATCCCACTCTCTAGATACCCGTTAGCACGTAAAGGAATATTATTTGGGGGTCCAGCCATGGAGAAGAGTTTAGACACTAGGATAAGATAAGGAACACACCCATTATAAAGAAATCACATTAGGATTCTCTTTTTAAGCTGTTCCTTAAAACACTATTGCTTAGGAAATCTATTGGAGGCAGAAGCAGTCAAGGGTAGCCTAGGGTTAGGGTTAGGCTTAGGGTTAGGGTTAGGGTACGGCTTAGGGTATGGGTTCGGGGAGGGGTCCGTGTACGGTGTAGGGTATGGGTTAGGGTTAGGGTTAGGGTTAGTGTTAGGGTTAGGGCTCGGTTTAGGGTACGGGTTAGGATTAGGGTACGTGTTAGGTTTAGGGTAGGGGTTAGGGTTAGGATACGTGTTAGGGTTAGGGCAGTTATTAAACCTATCCCACTCTCTAGATACCCCTTAGCACGTAAAGGAATATTATTTGGGGGTCCAGCCATGGAGAAGAGTTTAGACACTAGGATAAGATAAGGAACACACCCATTATACAGAAATCACATTAGGATTCTCTTTTTAAGCTGTTCCTTAAAACACTAGTGCTTAGGAAATCTATTGGAGGCAGAAGCAGTCAAGGGTAGCCTAGGGTTAGGGTTAGGCTTAGGGTTAGGGTTAGGGTACGGCTTAGGGTACGGGTTCGGGGAGGGGTCCGTGTACGGTGTAGGGTATGGGTTAGGGTTAGGGTTAGGGTTAGTGTTAGGGTTAGGGCTCATTTTAGGGTACGGGTTAGGATTAGAGTACTTGTTAGGTTTAGGGTAGGGGTTAGGGTTAGGGTACGCGTTAGGGTTAGGGTAGTTATTAAACCTATCCCACTCTCTAGATACCCCTTAGCACGTAAAGGAATATTATTTGGGGGTCCAGCCATGGAGAAGAATTTAGACACTAGGATAAGATACGGAACACACCCATTATAAAGAAATCACATTAGGATTCTCTTTTTAAGCTGTTCCTTAAAACACTAGTGCTTAGGAAATCTATTGGAAGCAGAAGCAGTCAAGGGTAGCCTAGGGTTAGGGTTAGGCTTAGGGTTAGGGTTAGGGTACGGCTTATGGTACGGGTTCGGGGAGGGGTCCGTGTACGGTGTAGGGTATGGGTTAGGGTTAGGGTTAGGGTTAGTGTTAGGGTTAGGGCTCGGTTTAGGGTACGGGTTACGATTAGGGTACATGTTAGGGTTAGGGTAGGGGTTAGGGTTAGGAAACGCGTTAGGGTTAGGGTAGTTATTAAACCTATCCCATTCTCTAGATACCCCTTAGCACGTAAAGGAATATTATTTGGGGGTCCAGCCATGGAGAAGAGTTTAGACACTAGGATAAGATAAGGAACACACCCATTATACAGAAATCACATTAGGATTCTCTTTTTAAGCTGTTCCTTAAAACACTAGTGCTTAGGAAATCTATTGGAGGCAGAAGCAGTCAAGGGTAGCCTAGGGTTAGGGTTAGGCTTAGGGTTAGGGTTAGGGTACGCCTTAGGGTACGGGTTCGGGGAGGGGTCCGTGTACGGTGTAGGGTATGGGTTAGGGTTAGGGTTAGGGTTAGTGTTAGGGTTAGGGCTCGGTTTAGGGTACGGGTTAGGATTAGGGTACGTGTTAGGGTTAGGGTAGGGGTTAGGGTTAGTATACGCGTTAGGGTTAGGGTTGTTATTAAACCTATCCCATTCTCTAGATACCCCTTAGCACGTAAAGGAATATTATTTGGGGGTCCAGCCATGGAGAAGAGTTTAGACACTAGGATAAGATAAGGAACACACCCATTATACAGAAATCACATTAGGATTCTCTTTTTAAGCTGTTCCTTAAAACACTAGTGCTTAGGAAATCTATTGGAGGCAGAAGCAGTCAAGGGTAGCCTAGGGTTAGGGTTAGGCTTAGGGTTAGGGTTAGGGTACGGCTTAGGGTACGGGTTCGGGGAGGGGTCCGTGTACGGTGTAGGGTATGGGTTAGGGTTAGGGTTAGGGTTAGTGTTAGGGTTAGGGCTCGGTTTAGGGTACGGGTTAGGATTAGGGTACGTGTTAGGGTTAGGGTAGGGGTTAGGGTTAGGATACGCGTTAGGGTTAGGGTTGTTATTAAACCTATCCCACTCTCTAGATACCCCTTAGCAAGTAAAGGAATATTATTTGGGGGTCCAGCCATGGAGAAGAATTTAGACACTAGGATAAGATAAGGAACACACCCATTATAAAGAAATCACGTTAGGATTATCTTTTTAAGCTGTTCCTTAAAACACTAGTGCTTAGGAAATCTATTGGAAGCAGAAGCAGTCAAGGGTAGCCTAGGGTTAGGGTTAGGCTTAGGGTTAGGGTTAGGGTACGGCTTATGGTACGGGTTCGGGGAGGGGTCCGTGTACGGTGTAGGGTATGGGTTAGGGTTAGGGTTAGGGTTAGTGTTAGGGTTAGGGCTCGGTTTAGGGTACGGGTTACGATTAGGGTACATGTTAGGGTTAGGGTAGGGGTTAGGGTTAGGAAACGCGTTAGGGTTAGGGTAGTTATTAAACCTATCCCATTCTCTAGATACCCCTTAGCACGTAAAGGAATATTATTTGGGGGTCCAGCCATGGAGAAGAGTTTAGACACTAGGATAAGATAAGGAACACACCCATTATACAGAAATCACATTAGGATTCTCTTTTTAAGCTGTTCCTTAAAACACTAGTGCTTAGGAAATCTATTGGAGGCAGAAGCAGTCAAGGGTAGCCTAGGGTTAGGGTTAGGCTTAGGGTTAGGGTTAGGGTACGCCTTAGGGTACGGGTTCGGGGAGGGGTCCGTGTACGGTGTAGGGTATGGGTTAGGGTTAGGGTTAGGGTTAGTGTTAGGGTTAGGGCTCGGTTTAGGGTACGGGTTAGGATTAGGGTACGTGTTAGGGTTAGGGTAGGGGTTAGGGTTAGTATACGCGTTAGGGTTAGGGTTGTTATTAAACCTATCCCATTCTCTAGATACCCCTTAGCACGTAAAGGAATATTATTTGGGGGTCCAGCCATGGAGAAGAGTTTAGACACTAGGATAAGATAAGGAACACACCCATTATACAGAAATCACATTAGGATTCTCTTTTTAAGCTGTTCCTTAAAACACTAGTGCTTAGGAAATCTATTGGAGGCAGAAGCAGTCAAGGGTAGCCTAGGGTTAGGGTTAGGCTTAGGGTTAGGGTTAGGGTACGGCTTAGGGTACGGGTTCGGGGAGGGGTCCGTGTACGGTGTAGGGTATGGGTTAGGGTTAGGGTTAGGGTTAGTGTTAGGGTTAGGGCTCGGTTTAGGGTACGGGTTAGGATTAGGGTACGTGTTAGGGTTAGGGTAGGGGTTAGGGTTAGGATACGCGTTAGGGTTAGGGTTGTTATTAAACCTATCCCACTCTCTAGATACCCCTTAGCAAGTAAAGGAATATTATTTGGGGGTCCAGCCATGGAGAAGAATTTAGACACTAGGATAAGATAAGGAACACACCCATTATAAAGAAATCACGTTAGGATTATCTTTTTAAGCTGTTCCTTAAAACACTAGTGCTTAGGAAATCTATTGGAGGCAGAAGCAGTCAAGGGTAGCCTAGGGTTAGGGTTAGGCTTAGGGTTAGGGTTAGGGTACGGCTTAGGGTACGGGTTCGGGGAGGGGTCCGTGTACGGTGTAGGGTATGGGTTACGGTTAGGGTTAGGGTTAGTGTTAGGGTTAGGGCTCGGTATAGGGTACGGGTTAGGTTTAGGGTACGTGTTAGGTTTAGGGTAGGGGTTAGGGTTAGTATACGCGTTAGGGTTAGGGTAGTTATTAAACCTATCCCACTCTCTAGATACCCGTTAGCACGTAAAGGAATATTATTTGGGGGTCCAGCCATGGAGAAGAGTTTAGACACTAGGATAAGATAAGGAACACACCCATTATAAAGAAATCACATTAGGATTCTCTTTTTAAGCTGTTCCTTAAAACACTATTGCTTAGGAAATCTATTGGAGGCAGAAGCAGTCAAGGGTAGCCTAGGGTTAGGGTTAGGCTTAGGGTTAGGGTTAGGGTACGGCTTAGGGTATGGGTTCGGGGAGGGGTCCGTGTACGGTGTAGGGTATGGGTTAGGGTTAGGGTTAGGGTTAGTGTTAGGGTTAGGGCTCGGTTTAGGGTACGGGTTAGGATTAGGGTACGTGTTAGGTTTAGGGTAGGGGTTAGGGTTAGGATACGTGTTAGGGTTAGGGTAGTTATTAAACCTATCCCACTCTCTAGATACCCCTTAGCACGTAAAGGAATATTATTTGGGGGTCCAGCCATGGAGAAGAGTTTAGACACTAGGATAAGATAAGGAACACACCCATTATACAGAAATCACATTAGGATTCTCTTTTTAAGCTGTTCCTTAAAACACTAGTGCTTAGGAAATCTATTGGAGGCAGAAGCAGTCAAGGGTAGCCTAGGGTTAGGGTTAGGCTTAGGGTTAGGGTTAGGGTACGGCTTAGGGTACGGGTTCGGGGAGGGGTCCGTGTACGGTGTAGGGTATGGGTTAGGGTTAGTGTTAGGGTTAGTGTTAGGGTTAGGGCTCGGTTTAGGGTACGGGTTAGGATTAGGGTACATGTTAGGGTTAGGGTAGGGGTTAGGGTTAGGATACGCTTTAGGGTTAGGGTTGTTATTAAACCTATCCCATTCTCTAGATACCCCTTAGCACGTAAAGGAATATTATTTGGGGGTCCAGCCATGGAGAAGAGTTTAGACACTAGGATAAGATAAGGAACACACCCATTATAAAGAAATCACATTCGGATTCTCTTTATAAGCTGTTCCTTAAAACACTAGTGCTTAGGAAATCTATTGGAGGCAGAAGCAGTCAAGGGTAGCCTAGGGTTAGGGTTAGGCTTAGGGTTAGGGTTAGGGTACGGCTTAGGGTACGGGTTCGGTGAGGGGTCCGTGTACGGTGTAGGGTATGGGTTAGGGTTAGGGTTAGGGTTAGTGTTAGGGTTAGGGCTCGGTTTAGGGTACGGGTTAGGATTAGGGTACGTGTTAGGGTTAGGGTAAGTGTTAGGGTAAGGGTACGTGTTAGGGTTAGGGTAGTTATTAAACCTATCCCACTCTCTAGCTACCCCTTAGCACGTAAAGGAATATTATTTGGAGGACCAGCCATGGAGAAGAGTTTAGACACTAGGATAAGATAAGGAACACACCCATTATAAAGAAATCACATTAGGATTCTCTTTTTAAGCTGTTCCTTAAAACACTAGTGCTTAGGAAATCTATTGGAGGCAGAAGCAGTCAAGGGTAGCCTAGGGTTAGGGTTAGGCTTAGGGTTAGGGTTAGGGTACGGCTTAGGGTACGGGTTTGGGGAGGGGTCCGTGTACGGTGTAGGGTATGGGTTAGGGTTAGGGTTAGTGTTAGGGTTAGGGCTCATTTTAGGGTACGGGTTAGGATTAGAGTACTTGTTAGGTTTAGGGTAGGGGTTAGGGTTAGGGTACGCGTTAGGGTTAGGGTAGTTATTAAACCTATCCCACTCTCTAGATACCCCTTAGCACGTAAAGGAATATTATTTGGGGGTCCAGCCATGGAGAAGAATTTAGACACTAGGATAAGATAAGGAACACACCCATTATAAAGAAATCACATTAGGATTCTCTTTTTAAGCTGTTCCTTAAAACACTAGTGCTTAGGAAATCTATTGGAAGCAGAAGCAGTCAAGGGTAGCCTAGGGTTAGGGTTAGGCTTAGGGTTAGGGTTAGGGTACGGCTTATGGTACGGGTTCGGGGAGGGGTCCGTGTACGGTGTAGGGTATGGGTTAGGGTTAGGGTTAGGGTTAGTGTTAGGGTTAGGGCTCGGTTTAGGGTACGGGTTACGATTAGGGTACATGTTAGGGTTAGGGTAGGGGTTAGGGTTAGGAAACGCGTTAGGGTTAGGGTTGTTATTAAACCTATCCCATTCTCTAGATACCCCTTAGCACGTAAAGGAATATTATTTGGGGGTCCAGCCATGGAGAAGAGTTTAGACACTAGGATAAGATAAGGAACACACCCATTATACAGAAATCACATTAGGATTCTCTTTTTAAGCTGTTCCTTAAAACACTAGTGCTTAGGAAATCTATTGGAGGCAGAAGCAGTCAAGGGTAGCCTAGGGTTAGGGTTAGGCTTAGGGTTAGGGTTAGGGTACGGCTTAGGGTACGGGTTCGGGGAGGGGTCCGTGTACGGTGTAGGGTATGGGTTAGGGTTAGGGTTAGGGTTAGCGTTAGGGTTAGGGCTCGGTTTAGGGTACGGGTTAGGATTAGGGTACGTGTTAGGGTTAGGGTAGGGGTTAGGGTTAGTATACGCGTTAGGGTTAGGGTTGTTATTAAACCTATCCCATTCTCTAGATACCCCTTAGCACGTAAAGGAATATTATTTGGGGGTCCAGCCATGGAGAAGAGTTTAGACACTAGGATAAGATAAGGAACACACCCATTATACAGAAATCACATTAGGATTCTCTTTTTAAGCTGTTCCTTAAAACACTAGTGCTTAGGAAATCTATTGGAGGCAGAAGCAGTCAAGGGTAGCCTAGGGTTAGGGTTAGGCTTAGGGTTAGGGTTAGGGTACGGCTTAGGGTACGGGTTCGGGGAAGGGTCCGTGTACGGTGTAGGGTATGGGTTAGGGTTAGGGTTAGGGTTAGTGTTAGGGTTAGGGCTCGGTATAGGGTACGGGTTAGGTTTAGGGTACGTGTTAGGTTTAGGGTAGGGGTTAGGGTTAGTATACGCGTTAGGGTTAGGGTAGTTATTAAACCTATCCCACTCTCTAGATACCCGTTAGCACGTAAAGGAATATTATTTGGGGGTCCAGCCATGGAGAAGAGTTTAGACACTAGGATAAGATAAGGAACACACCCATTATAAAGAAATCACATTAGGATTCTCTTTTTAAGCTGTTCCTTAAAACACTAGTGCTTAGGAAATCTATTGGAGGCAGAAGCAGTCAAGGGTAGCCTAGGGTTAGGGTTAGGCTTAGGGTTAGGGTTAGGGTACGGCTTAGGGTATGGGTTCGGGGAGGGGTCCGTGTACGGTGTAGGGTATGGGTTAGGGTTAGGGTTAGGGTTAGTGTTAGGGTTAGGGCTCGGTTTAGGGTACGGGTTAGGATTAGGGTACGTGTTAGGTTTAGGGTAGGGGTTAGGGTTAGGATACGTGTTAGGGTTAGGGTAGTTATTAAACCTATCCCACTCTCTAGATACCCCTTAGCACGTAAAGGAATATTATTTGGGGGTCCAGCCATGGAGAAGAGTTTAGACACTAGGATAAGATAAGGAACACACCCATTATACAGAAATCACATTAGGATTCTCTTTTTAAGCTGTTCCTTAAAACACTAGTGCTTAGGAAATCTATTGGAGGCAGAAGCAGTCAAGGGTAGCCTAGGGTTAGGGTTAGGCTTAGGGTTAGGGTTAGGGTACGGCTTAGGGTACGGGTTCGGGGAGGGGTCCGTGTACGGTGTAGGGTATGGGTTAGGGTTAGGGTTAGGGTTAGTGTTAGGGTTAGGGCTCGGTTTAGGGTACGGGTTAGGATTAGGGTACATGTTAGGGTTAGGGTAGGGGTTAGGGTTAGGATACGCTTTAGGGTTAGGGTTGTTATTAAACCTATCCCATTCTCTAGATACCCCTTAGCACGTAAAGGAATATTATTTGGGGGTCCAGCCATGGAGAAGAGTTTAGACACTAGGATAAGATAAGGAACACACCCATTATAAAGAAATCACATTCGGATTCTCTTTATAAGCTGTTCCTTAAAACACTAGTGCTTAGGAAATCTATTGGAGGCAGAAGCAGTCAAGGGTAGCCTAGGGTTAGGGTTAGGCTTAGGGTTAGGGTTAGGGTACGGCTTAGGGTACGGGTTCGGTGAGGGGTCCGTGTACGGTGTAGGGTATGGGTTAGGGTTAGGGTTAGGGTTAGTGTTAGGGTTAGGGCTCGGTTTAGGGTACGGGTTAGGATTAGGGTACGTGTTAGGGTTAGGGTAAGTGTTAGGGTAAGGGTACGTGTTAGGGTTAGGGTAGTTATTAAACCTATCCCACTCTCTAGCTACCCCTTAGCACGTAAAGGAATATTATTTGGAGGACCAGCCATGGAGAAGAGGTAAGACACTAGGATAAGATAAGGAACACACCCATTATAAAGAAATCACATTAGGATTCTCTTTTTAAGCTGTTCCTTAAAACACTAGTGCTTAGGAAATCTATTGGAGGCAGAAGCAGTCAAGGGTAGCCTAGGGTTAGGGTTAGGCTTAGGGTTAGGGTTAGGGTACGGCTTAGGGTACGGGTTCGGGGAGGGGTCCGTGTACGGTGTAGGGTATGGGTTAGGGTTAGGGTTAGGGTTAGTGTTAGGGTTAGGGCTCATTTTAGGGTACGGGTTAGGATTAGAGTACTTGTTAGGTTTAGGGTAGGGGTTAGGGTTAGGGTACGCGTTAGGGTTAGGGTAGTTATTAAACCTATCCCACTCTCTAGATACCCCTTAGCACGTAAAGGAATATTATTTGGGGGTCCAGCCATGGAGAAGAATTTAGACACTAGGATAAGATAAGGAACACACCCATTATAAAGAAATCACATTAGGATTCTCTTTTTAAGCTGTTCCTTAAAACACTAGTGCTTAGGAAATCTATTGGAAGCAGAAGCAGTCAAGGGTAGCCTAGGGTTAGGGTTAGGCTTAGGGTTAGGGTTAGGGTACGGCTTATGGTACGGGTTCGGGGAGGGGTCCGTGTACGGTGTAGGGTATGGGTTAGGGTTAGGGTTAGGGTTAGTGTTAGGGTTAGGGCTCGGTTTAGGGTACGGGTTACGATTAGGGTACATGTTAGGGTTAGGGTAGGGGTTAGGGTTAGGAAACGCGTTAGGGTTAGGGTTGTTATTAAACCTATCCCATTCTCTAGATAACCCTTAGCACGTAAAGGAATATTATTTGGGGGTCCAGCCATGGAGAAGAGTTTAGACACTAGGATAAGATAAGGAACACACCCATTATACAGAAATCACATTAGGATTCTCTTTTTAAGCTGTTCCTTAAAACACTAGTGCTTAGGAAATCTATTGGAGGCAGAAGCAGTCAAGGGTAGCCTAGGGTTAGGGTTAGGCTTAGGGTTAGGGTTAGGGTACGGCTTAGGGTACGGGTTCGGGGAGGGGTCCGTGTACGGTGTAGGGTATGGGTTAGGGTTAGGGTTAGTGTTAGTGTTAGGGTTAGGGCTCGGTTTAGGGTACGGGTTAGGATTAGGGTACGTGTTAGGGTTAGGGTAGGGGTTAGGGTTAGTATACGCGTTAGGGTTAGGGTTGTTATTAAACCTATCCCATTCTCTAGATACCCCTTAGCACGTAAAGGAATATTATTTGGGGGTCCAGCCATGGAGAAGAGTTTAGACACTAGGATAAGATAAGGAACACACCCATTATACAGAAATCACATTAGGATTCTCTTTTTAAGCTGTTCCTTAAAACACTAGTGCTTAGGAAATCTATTGGAGGCAGAAGCAGTCAAGGGTAGCCTAGGGTTAGGTTTAGGCTTAGGGTTAGGGTTAGGGTACGGCTTAGGGTACGGGTTCGGGGAGGGGTCCGTGTACGGTGTAGGGTATGGGTTAGGGTTAGGGTTAGGGTTAGTGTTAGGGTTAGGGCTCGGTTTAGGGTACGGGTTAGGATTAGGGTACGTGTTAGGGTTAGGGTAGGGGTTAGGGTTAGGATACGCGTTAGGGTTAGGGTTGTTATTAAAACTATCCCATTCTCTAGATACCCCTTAGCACGTAAAGGAATATTATTTGGGGGTCCAGCCATGGAGAAGAGTTTAGACACTAGGATAAGGTAAGGAACACACCCATTATAAAGAAATCACAGTAGGATTCTCTTTTTAAGCTGTTCCTTAAAACACTAGTGCTTAGGAAATCTATTGGAGGCAGAAGCAGTCAAGGGTAGCCTAGGGTTAGGGTTAGGCTTAGGGTTAGGGTTAGGGTACGGCTTAGGGTACGGGTTCGGGGAGGGGTCCGTGTACGGTGTAGGGTATGGGTTAGGGTTAGGGTTAGGGTTAGTGTTAGGGTTAGGGCTCGGTTTAGGGTACGGGTTACGATTAGGGTACATGTTAGGGTTAGGGTAGGGGTTAGGGTTAGGGTACGCGTTAGGGTTAGGGTAGTTATTAAACCTATCCCACTCTCTAGATACCCCTTAGCACGTAAAGGAATATTATTTGGGGGTCCAGCCATGGAGAAGAGTTTAGACACTAGGATAAGATAAGGAACACACCCATTATACAGAAATCACATTAGGATTCTCTTTTTAAGCTGTTCCTTAAAACACTAGTGCTTAGGAAATCTATTGGAGGCAGAAGCAGTCAAGGGTAGCCTAGGGTTAGGGTTAGGCTTAGGGTTAGGGTTAGGGTACGGCTTAGGGTACGGGTTCGGGGAGGGGTCCGTGTACGGTGTAGGGTATGGGTTAGGGTTAGTGTTAGGGTTAGTGTTAGGGTTAGGGCTCGGTTTAGGTTACGGGTTAGGATTAGGGTACGTGTTAGGGTTAGGGTAGGGGTTAGGGTTAGGATACGCGTTAGGGTAAGGGTTGTTATTAAACCTATCCCATTCTCTAGATACCCGTTAGCACGTAAAGGAATATTATTTGGGGGTCCAGCCATGGAGAAGAGTTTAGACACTAGGATAAGATAAGGAACACACCCATTATAAAGAAATCACATTAGGATTCTCTTTTTAAGCTGTTCCTTAAAACACTAGTGCTTAGGAAATCTATTGGAGGCAGAAGCAGTCAAGGGTAGCCTAGGGTTAGGGTTAGGCTTAGGGTTAGGGTTAGGGTACGGCTTAGGGTACGGGTTCGGGGAGGGGTCCGTGTATGGTGTAGGGTATGGGTTAGGGTTAGGGTTAGGGTTAGTGTTAGGGTTAGGGCTCATTTTAGGGTACGGGTTAGGATTAGAGTACGTGTTAGGTTTAGGGTAGGGGTTAGGGTTAGGGTACGCGTTAGGGTTAGGGTAGTTATTAAACCTATCCCACTCTCTAGATACCCCTTAGCACGTAAAGGAATATTATTTGGGGGTCCAGCCATGGAGAAGAGTTTAGACACTAGGATAAGATAAGGAACACACCCATTATACAGAAATCACATTAGGATTCTCTTTTTAAGCTGTTCCTTAAAACACTAGTGCTTAGGAAATCTATTGGAGGCAGAAGCAGTCAAGGGTAGCCTAGGGATAGGGTTAGGCTTAGGGTTAGGTTTAGGGTACGGTTTAGGGTACGGGTTCGGGGAGGGGTCCTTGTACGGTGTAGGGTATGGGTTAGGGTTAGGGTTAGGGTTAGAGTTAGGGTTAGGGCTCTGTTTAGGGTACGGGTTAGGATTAGGGTACATTTTAGGGTTAGGGTATGGGTTAGGGTTAGGATACGCGTTAGGGTTAGGGTTGTTATTAAACCTATCCCATTCTCTAGATACACCTTCGCACGTAAAGGAATATTATTTGGGGGTCCAGCCATGGAGAAGAGTTTAGACACTAGGATAAGATAAGGAACACACCCATTATACAGAAATCACATTAGGATTCTCTTTTTAAGCTGTTCCTTAAAACACTAGTGCTTAGGAAATCTATTGGAGGCAGAAGCAGTCAAGGGTAGCCTAGGGTTAGGGTTAGGCTTAGGGTTAGGGTTAGGGTACGGCTTAGGGTACGGGTTCGGGGAGGGGTCCGTGTACGGTGTAGGGTATGGGTTAGGGTTAGGGTTAGGGTTAGTGTTAGGGTTAGGGCTCGGTTTAGGGTACGGGTTAGGATTAGGGTACGTGTTAGGGTTAGGGTAGGGGTTAGGGTTAGGGTACGCGTTAGGGTTAGGGTTGTTATTAAACCTATCCCATTCTCTAGATACCCGTTAGCACGTAAAGGAATATTATTTGGGGGTCCAGCCATGGAGAAGAGTTTAGACACTAGGATAAGATAAGGAACACACCCATTATAAAGAAATCACATTAGGATTCTCTTTTTAAGCTGTTCCTTAAAACACTAGTGCTTAGGAAATCTATTGGAGGCAGAAGCAGTCAAGGGTAGCCTAGGGTTAGGGTTAGGCTTAGGGTTAGGGTTAGGGTACGGCTTAGGGTACGGGTTCGGGGAGGGGTCCGTGTACGGTGTAGGGTATGGGTTAGGGTTAGGGTTAGGGTTAGTGTTAGGGTTTGGGCTCATTTTAGGGTACGGGTTAGGATAAGAGTACATGTTAGGTTTAGTGTAGGGGTTAGGGTTAGGGTACGCGTTAGGGTTAGGGTAGTTATTAAACCTATCCCACTCTCTAGATACCCCTTAGCACGTAAAGGAATATTATTTGGGGGTCCAGCCATGGAGAAGAATTTAGACACTAGGATAAGATAAGGAACACACCCATTATAAAGAAATCACATTAGGATTCTCTTTTTAAGCTGTTCCTTAAAACACTAGTGCTTAGGAAATCTATTGGAAGCAGAAGCAGTCAAGGGTAGCCTAGGGTTAGGGTTAGGCTTAGGGTTAGGGTTAGGGTACGGCTTATGGTACGGGTTCGGGGAGGGGTCCGTGTACGGTGTAGGGTATGGGTTAGGGTTAGGGTTAGGGTTAGTGTTAGGGTTAGGGCTCGGTTTAGGGTACGGGTTACGATTAGGGTACATGTTAGGGTTAGGGTAGGGGTTAGGGTTAGGATACGCGTTAGGGTTAGGGTAGTTATTAAACCTATCCCACTCTCTAGATACCCCTTAGCACGTAAAGGAATATTATTTGGGGGTCCAGCCATGGAGAAGAGTTTAGACACTAGGATAAGATAAGGAACACACCCATTATACAGAAATCACATTAGGATTCTCTTTTTAAGCTGTTCCTTAAAACACTAGTGCTTAGGAAATCTATTGGAGGCAGAAGCAGTCAAGGGTAGCCTAGGGTTAGGGTTAGGCTTAGGGTTAGGGTTAGGGTACGGCTTAGGGTACGGGTTCGGGGAGGGGTCCGTGTACGGTGTAGGGTATGGGTTAGGGTTAGGGTTAGGGTTAGTGTTAGGGTTAGGGCTCGGTTTAGGGTACGGGTTAGGATAAGAGTACGTGTTAGGTTTAGGGTAGGGGTTAGGGTTAGGGTACGCGTTAGGGTTAGGGTAGTTATTAAACCTATCCCACTCTCTAGATACCCCTTAGCACGTAAAGGAATATTATTTGGGGGTCCAGCCATGGAGAAGAATTTAGACACTAGGATAAGATAAGGAACACACCCATTATAAAGAAATCACATTAGGATTCTCTTTTTAAGCTGTTCCTTAAAACACTAGTGCTTAGGAAATCTATTGGAAGCAGAAGCAGTCAAGGGTAGCCTAGGGTTAGGGTTAGGCTTAGGGTTAGGGTTAGGGTACGGCTTATGGTACGGGTTCGGGGAGGGGTCCGTGTACGGTGTAGGGTATGGGTTAGGGTTAGGGTTAGGGTTAGTGTTAGGGTTAGGGCTCGGTTTAGGGTACGGGTTACGATTAGGGTACATGTTAGGGTTAGGGTAGGGGTTAGGGTTAGGATACGCGTTAGGGTTAGGGTAGTTATTAAACCTATCCCATTCTCTAGATACCCCTTAGCACGTAAAGGAATATTATTTGGGGGTCCAGCCATGGAGAAGAGTTTAGACACTAGGATAAGATAAGGAACACACCCATTATACAGAAATCACATTAGGATTCTCTTTTTAAGCTGTTCCTTAAAACACTAGTGCTTAGGAAATCTATTGGAGGCAGAAGCAGTCAAGGGTAGCCTAGGGTTAGGGTTAGGCTTAGGGTTAGGGTTAGGGTACGGCTTAGGGTACGGGTTCGGGGAGGGGTCCGTGTACGGTGTAGGGTATGGGTTAGGGTTAGGGTTAGGGTTAGTGTTAGGGTTAGGGCTCGGTTTAGGGTACGGGTTAGGATTAGGGTACGTGTTAGGGTTAGGGTAGGGGTTAGGGTTAGGGTACGCGTTAGGGTTAGGGTTGTTATTAAACCTATCCCATTCTCTAGATACCCGTTAGCACGTAAAGGAATATTATTTGGGGGTCCAGCCATGGAGAAGAGTTTAGACACTAGGATAAGATAAGGAACACACCCATTATAAAGAAATCACATTAGGATTCTCTTTTTAAGCTGTTCCTTAAAACACTAGTGCTTAGGAAATCTATTGGAGGCAGAAGCAGTCAAGGGTAGCCTAGGGTTAGGGTTAGGCTTAGGGTTAGGGTTAGGGTACGGCTTAGGGTACGGGTTCGGGGAGGGGTCCGTGTACGGTGTAGGGTATGGGTTAGGGTTAGGGTTAGGGTTAGTGTTAGGGTTTGGGCTCATTTTAGGGTACGGGTTAGGATAAGAGTACATGTTAGGTTTAGTGTAGGGGTTAGGGTTAGGGTACGCGTTAGGGTTAGGGTAGTTATTAAACCTATCCCACTCTCTAGATACCCCTTAGCACGTAAAGGAATATTATTTGGGGGTCCAGCCATGGAGAAGAATTTAGACACTAGGATAAGATAAGGAACACACCCATTATAAAGAAATCACATTAGGATTCTCTTTTTAAGCTGTTCCTTAAAACACTAGTGCTTAGGAAATCTATTGGAAGCAGAAGCAGTCAAGGGTAGCCTAGGGTTAGGGTTAGGCTTAGGGTTAGGGTTAGGGTACGGCTTATGGTACGGGTTCGGGGAGGGGTCCGTGTACGGTGTAGGGTATGGGTTAGGGTTAGGGTTAGGGTTAGTGTTAGGGTTAGGGCTCGGTTTAGGGTACGGGTTACGATTAGGGTACATGTTAGGGTTAGGGTAGGGGTTAGGGTTAGGATACGCGTTAGGGTTAGGGTAGTTATTAAACCTATCCCACTCTCTAGATACCCCTTAGCACGTAAAGGAATATTATTTGGGGGTCCAGCCATGGAGAAGAGTTTAGACACTAGGATAAGATAAGGAACACACCCATTATACAGAAATCACATTAGGATTCTCTTTTTAAGCTGTTCCTTAAAACACTAGTGCTTAGGAAATCTATTGGAGGCAGAAGCAGTCAAGGGTAGCCTAGGGTTAGGGTTAGGCTTAGGGTTAGGGTTAGGGTACGGCTTAGGGTACGGGTTCGGGGAGGGGTCCGTGTACGGTGTAGGGTATGGGTTAGGGTTAGGGTTAGGGTTAGTGTTAGGGTTAGGGCTCGGTTTAGGGTACGGGTTAGGATAAGAGTACGTGTTAGGTTTAGGGTAGGGGTTAGGGTTAGGGTACGCGTTAGGGTTAGGGTAGTTATTAAACCTATCCCACTCTCTAGATACCCCTTAGCACGTAAAGGAATATTATTTGGGGGTCCAGCCATGGAGAAGAATTTAGACACTAGGATAAGATAAGGAACACACCCATTATAAAGAAATCACATTAGGATTCTCTTTTTAAGCTGTTCCTTAAAACACTAGTGCTTAGGAAATCTATTGGAAGCAGAAGCAGTCAAGGGTAGCCTAGGGTTAGGGTTAGGCTTAGGGTTAGGGTTAGGGTACGGCTTATGGTACGGGTTCGGGGAGGGGTCCGTGTACGGTGTAGGGTATGGGTTAGGGTTAGGGTTAGGGTTAGTGTTAGGGTTAGGGCTCGGTTTAGGGTACGGGTTACGATTAGGGTACATGTTAGGGTTAGGGTAGGGGTTAGGGTTAGGATACGCGTTAGGGTTAGGGTAGTTATTAAACCTATCCCATTCTCTAGATACCCCTTAGCACGTAAAGGAATATTATTTGGGGGTCCAGCCATGGAGAAGAGTTTAGACACTAGGATAAGATAAGGAACACACCCATTATACAGAAATCACATTAGGATTCTCTTTTTAAGCTGTTCCTTAAAACACTAGTGCTTAGGAAATCTATTGGAGGCAGAAGCAGTCAAGGGTAGCCTAGGGTTAGGGTTAGGCTTAGGGTTAGGGTTAGGGTACGGCTTAGGGTACGGGTTCGGGGAGGGGTCCGTGTACGGTGTAGGGTATGGGTTAGGGTTAGGGTTAGGGTTAGTGTTAGGGTTAGGGCTCGGTTTAGGGTACGGGTTAGGATTAGGGTACGTGTTAGGGTTAGGGTAGGGGTTAGGGTTAGTATACGCGTTAGGGTTAGGGTTGTTATTAAACCTATCCCATTCTCTAGATACCCCTTAGCACGTAAAGGAATATTATTTGGGGGTCCAGCCATGGAGAAGAGTTTAGACACTAGGATAAGATAAGGAACACACCCATTATACAGAAATCACATTAGGATTCTCTTTTTAAGCTGTTCCTTAAAACACTAGTGCTTAGGAAATCTATTGGAGGCAGAAGCAGTCAAGGGTAGCCTAGGGTTAGGGTTAGGCTTAGGGTTAGGGTTAGGGTACGGCTTAGGGTACGGGTTCGGGGAGGGGTCCGTGTACGGTGTAGGGTATGGGTTAGGGTTAGGGTTAGGGTTAGTGTTAGGGTTAGGGCTCGGTTTAGGGTACGGGTTAGGATTAGGGTACGTGTTAGGGTTAGGGTAGGGGTTAGGGTTAGGATACGCGTTAGGGTTAGGGTTGTTATTAAACCTATCCCACTCTCTAGATACCCCTTAGCAAGTAAAGGAATATTATTTGGGGGTCCAGCCATGGAGAAGAATTTAGACACTAGGATAAGATAAGGAACACACCCATTATAAAGAAATCACGTTAGGATTATCTTTTTAAGCTGTTCCTTAAAACACTAGTGCTTAGGAAATCTATTGGAGGCAGAAGCAGTCAAGGGTAGCCTAGGGTTAGGGTTAGGCTTAGGGTTAGGGTTAGGGTACGGCTTAGGGTACGGGTTCGGGGAGGGGTCCGTGTACGGTGTAGGGTATGGGTTAGGGTTAGGGTTAGGGTTAGTGTTAGGGTTAGGGCTCGGTATAGGGTACGGGTTAGGTTTAGGGTACGTGTTAGGTTTAGGGTAGGGGTTAGGGTTAGTATACGCGTTAGGGTTAGGGTAGTTATTAAACCTATCCCACTCTCTAGATACCCGTTAGCACGTAAAGGAATATTATTTGGGGGTCCAGCCATGGAGAAGAGTTTAGACACTAGGATAAGATAAGGAACACACCCATTATAAAGAAATCACATTAGGATTCTCTTTTTAAGCTGTTCCTTAAAACACTATTGCTTAGGAAATCTATTGGAGGCAGAAGCAGTCAAGGGTAGCCTAGGGTTAGGGTTAGGCTTAGGGTTAGGGTTAGGGTACGGCTTAGGGTATGGGTTCGGGGAGGGGTCCGTGTACGGTGTAGGGTATGGGTTAGGGTTAGGGTTAGGGTTAGTGTTAGGGTTAGGGCTCGGTTTAGGGTACGGGTTAGGATTAGGGTACGTGTTAGGTTTAGGGTAGGGGTTAGGGTTAGGATACGTGTTAGGGTTAGGGCAGTTATTAAACCTATCCCACTCTCTAGA
Organism: Balaenoptera ricei; assembly: GCF_028023285.1. Classification (NCBI taxonomy): domain Eukaryota; kingdom Metazoa; phylum Chordata; class Mammalia; order Artiodactyla; family Balaenopteridae; genus Balaenoptera; species Balaenoptera ricei. The sequence continues at coordinate 371,712 of NW_026777462.1, read as the reverse complement.
TACCCCTTAGCACGTAAAGGAATATTATTTGGGGGTCCAGCCATGGAGAAGAGTTTAGACACTAGGATAAGATAAGGAACACACCCATTATACAGAAATCACATTAGGATTCTCTTTTTAAGCTGTTCCTTAAAACACTAGTGCTTAGGAAATCTATTGGAGGCAGAAGCAGTCAAGGGTAGCCTAGGGTTAGGGTTAGGCTTAGGGTTAGGGTTAGGGTACGGCTTAGGGTACGGGTTCGGGGAGGGGTCCGTGTACGGTGTAGGGTATGGGTTAGGGTTAGGGTTAGGGTTAGTGTTAGGGTTAGGGCTCGGTTTAGGGTACGGGTTAGGATTAGGGTACATGTTAGGGTTAGGGTAGGGGTTAGGGTTAGGATACGCTTTAGGGTTAGGGTTGTTATTAAACCTATCCCATTCTCTAGATACCCCTTAGCACGTAAAGGAATATTATTTGGGGGTCCAGCCATGGAGAAGAGTTTAGACACTAGGATAAGATAAGGAACACACCCATTATAAAGAAATCACATTCGGATTCTCTTTATAAGCTGTTCCTTAAAACACTAGTGCTTAGGAAGTCTATTGGAGGCAGAAGCAGTCAAGGGTAGCCTAGGGTTAGGGTTAGGCTTAGGGTTAGGGTTAGGGTACGGCTTAGGGTACGGGTTCGGTGAGGGGTCCGTGTACGGTGTAGGGTATGGGTTAGGGTTAGGGTTAGGGTTAGTGTTAGGGTTAGGGCTCGGTTTAGGGTACGGGTTAGGATTAGGGTACGTGTTAGGGTTAGGGTAAGTGTTAGGGTAAGGGTACGTGTTAGGGTTAGGGTAGTTATTAAACCTATCCCACTCTCTAGCTACCCCTTAGCACGTAAAGGAATATTATTTGGAGGACCAGCCATGGAGAAGAGTTTAGACACTAGGATAAGATAAGGAACACACCCATTATAAAGAAATCACATTAGGATTCTCTTTTTAAGCTGTTCCTTAAAACACTAGTGCTTAGGAAATCTATTGGACGCAGAAGCAGTCAAGGGTAGCCTAGGGTTAGGGTTAGGCTTAGGGTTAGGGTTAGGGTACGGCTTAGGGTACGGGTTCGGGGAGGGGTCCGTGTACGGTGTAGGGTATGGGTTAGGGTTAGGGTTAGGGTTAGTGTTAGGGTTAGGGCTCATTTTAGGGTACGGGTTAGGATTAGAGTACTTGTTAGGTTTAGGGTAGGGGTTAGGGTTAGGGTACGCGTTAGGGTTAGGGTAGTTATTAAACCTATCCCACTCTCTAGATACCCCTTAGCACGTAAAGGAATATTATTTGGGGGTCCAGCCATGGAGAAGAATTTAGACACTAGGATAAGATAAGGAACACACCCATTATAAAGAAATCACATTAGGATTCTCTTTTTAAGCTGTTCCTTAAAACACTAGTGCTTAGGAAATCTATTGGAAGCAGAAGCAGTCAAGGGTAGCCTAGGGTTAGGGTTAGGCTTAGGGTTAGGGTTAGGGTACGGCTTATGGTACGGGTTCGGGGAGGGGTCCGTGTACGGTGTAGGGTATGGGTTAGGGTTAGGGTTAGGGTTAGTGTTAGGGTTAGGGCTCGGTTTAGGGTACGGGTTACGATTAGGGTACATGTTAGGGTTAGGGTAGGGGTTAGGGTTAGGAAACGCGTTAGGGTTAGGGTTGTTATTAAACCTATCCCATTCTCTAGATACCCCTTAGCACGTAAAGGAATATTATTTGGGGGTCCAGCCATGGAGAAGAGTTTAGACACTAGGATAAGATAAGGAACACACCCATTATACAGAAATCACATTAGGATTCTCTTTTTAAGCTGTTCCTTAAAACACTAGTGCTTAGGAAATCTATTGGAGGCAGAAGCAGTCAAGGGTAGCCTAGGGTTAGGGTTAGGCTTAGGGTTAGGGTTAGGGTACGGCTTAGGGTACGGGTTCGGGGAGGGGTCCGTGTACGGTGTAGGGTATGGGTTAGGGTTAGGGTTAGGGTTAGTGTTAGGGTTAGGGCTCGGTTTAGGGTACGGGTTAGGATTAGGGTACGTGTTAGGGTTAGGGTAGGGGTTAGGGTTAGTATACGCGTTAGGGTTAGGGTTGTTATTAAACCTATCCCATTCTCTAGATACCCCTTAGCACGTAAAGGAATATTATTTGGGGGTCCAGCCATGGAGAAGAGTTTAGACACTAGGATAAGATAAGGAACACACCCATTATACAGAAATCACATTAGGATTCTCTTTTTAAGCTGTTCCTTAAAACACTAGTGCTTAGGAAATCTATTGGAGGCAGAAGCAGTCAAGGGTAGCCTAGGGTTAGGGTTAGGCTTAGGGTTAGGGTTAGGGTACGGCTTAGGGTACGGGTTCGGGGAGGGGTCCGTGTACGGTGTAGGGTATGGGTTAGGGTTAGGGTTAGGGTTAGTGTTAGGGTTAGGGCTCGGTTTAGGGTACGGGTTAGGATTAGGGTACGTGTTAGGGTTAGGGTAGGGGTTAGGGTTAGGATACGCGTTAGGGTTAGGGTTGTTATTAAACCTATCCCATTCTCTAGATACCCGTTAGCACGTAAAGGAATATTATTTGGGGGTCCAGCCATGGAGAAGAGTTTAGACACTAGGATAAGATAAGGAACACACCCATTATAAAGAAATCACATTAGGATTCTCTTTTTAAGCTGTTCCTTAAAACACTAGTGCTTAGGAAATCTATTGGAGGCAGAAGCAGTCAAGGGTAGCCTAGGGTTAGGATTAGGCTTAGGGTTAGGGTTAGGGTACGGCTTAGGGTACGGGTTCGGGGAGGGGTCCGTGTACGGTGTAGGGTATGGGTTAGGGTTAGGGTTAGGGTTAGTGTTAGGGTTAGGGCTCATTTTAGGGTACGGGTTAGGATTAGAGTACGTGTTAGGTTTAGGATAGGGGTTAGGGTTAGGGTACGCGTTAGGGTTAGGGTAGTTATTAAACCTATCCCACTCTCTAGATACCCCTTAGCACGTAAAGGAATATTATTTGGGGGTCCAGCCATGGAGAAGAATTTAGACACTAGGATAATATAAGGAACACACCCATTATACAGAAATCACATTAGGATTCTCTTTTTAAGCTGTTCCTTAAAACACTAGTGCTTAGGAAATCTATTGGAAGCAGAAGCAGTCAAGGGTAGCCTAGGGTTAGGGTTAGGCTTAGGGTTAGGGTTAGGGTACGGCTTAGGGTACGGGTTCGGGGAGGGGTCCGTGTACGGTGTAGGGTATGGGTTAGGGTTAGGGTTAGGGTTAGTGTTAGGGTTAGGGCTCATTTTAGGGAACGGGTTAGGATTAGAGTACGTGTTAGGTTTAGGGTAGGGGTTAGGGTTAGGGTACGCGTTAGGGTTAGGGTAGTTATTAAACCTATCCCACTCTCTAGATACCCCTTAGCAAGTAAAGGAATATTATTTGGGGGTCCAGCCATGGAGAAGAATTTAGACACTAGGATAAGATAAGGAACACACCCATTATAAAGAAATCACGTTAGGATTATCTTTTTAAGCTGTTCCTTAAAACACTAGTGCTTAGGAAATCTATTGGAGGCAGAAGCAGTCAAGGGTAGCCTAGGGTTAGGGTTAGGCTTAGGGTTAGGGTTAGGGTACGGCTTAGGGTACGGGTTCGGGGAGGGGTCCGTGTACGGTGTAGGGTATGGGTTAGGGTTAGGGTTAGGGTTAGTGTTAGGGTTAGGGCTCGGTATAGGGTACGGGTTAGGTTTAGGGTACGTGTTAGGTTTAGGGTAGGGGTTAGGGTTAGTATACGCGTTAGGGTTAGGGTAGTTATTAAACCTATCCCACTCTCTAGATACCCGTTAGCACGTAAAGGAATATTATTTGGGGGTCCAGCCATGGAGAAGAGTTTAGACACTAGGATAAGATAAGGAACACACCCATTATAAAGAAATCACATTAGGATTCTCTTTTTAAGCTGTTCCTTAAAACACTATTGCTTAGGAAATCTATTGGAGGCAGAAGCAGTCAAGGGTAGCCTAGGGTTAGGGTTAGGCTTAGGGTTAGGGTTAGGGTACGGCTTAGGGTATGGGTTCGGGGAGGGGTCCGTGTACGGTGTAGGGTATGGGTTAGGGTTAGGGTTAGGGTTAGTGTTAGGGTTAGGGCTCGGTTTAGGGTACGGGTTAGGATTAGGGTACGTGTTAGGTTTAGGGTAGGGGTTAGGGTTAGGATACGTGTTAGGGTTAGGGTAGTTATTAAACCTATCCCACTCTCTAGATACCCCTTAGCACGTAAAGGAATATTATTTGGGGGTCCAGCCATGGAGAAGAGTTTAGACACTAGGATAAGATAAGGAACACACCCATTATACAGAAATCACATTAGGATTCTCTTTTTAAGCTGTTCCTTAAAACACTAGTGCTTAGGAAATCTATTGGAGGCAGAAGCAGTCAAGGGTAGCCTAGGGTTAGGGTTAGGCTTAGGGTTAGGGTTAGGGTACGGCTTAGGGTCCGGTTTCGGGGCGGGGTTCCGGTACGGTGTAGGGTATGGGTTAGGGTTAGGGTTAGGGTTAGTGTTAGGGTTAGGGCTCAGTTTAGGGTACGGGTTAGGATTAGGGTACGTGTTAGGTTTAGGGTAGGGGTTAGGGTTAGGATACGCTTTAGGGTTAGGGTTGTTATTAAACCTATCCCATTCTCTAGATACCCCTTAGCACGTAAAGGAATATTATTTGGGGGTCCAGCCATGGAGAAGAGTTTAGACACTAGGATAAGATAAGGAACACACCCATTATAAAGAAATCACATTCGGATTCTCTTTATAAGCTGTTCCTTAAAACACTAGTGCTTAGGAAATCTATTGGAGGCAGAAGCAGTCAAGGGTAGCCAGGGTTAGGGTTAGGCTTAGGGTTAGGGTTAGGGTACGGCTTAGGGTACGGGTTCGGTGAGGGGTCCGTGTACGGTGTAGGGTATGGGTTAGGGTTAGGGTTAGGGTTAGTGTTAGGGTTAGGGCTCGGTTTAGGGTACGGGTTAGGATTAGGGTACGTGTTAGGGTTAGGGTAAGTGTTAGGGTAAGGGTACGTGTTAGGGTTAGGGTAGTTATTAAACCTATCCCACTCTCTAGCTACCCCTTAGCACGTAAAGGAATATTATTTGGAGGACCAGCCATGGAGAAGAGTTTAGACACTAGGATAAGATAAGGAACACACCCATTATAAAGAAATCACATTAGGATTCTCTTTTTAAGCTGTTCCTTAAAACACTAGTGCTTAGGAAATCTATTGGAGGCAGAAGCAGTCAAGGGTAGCCTAGGGTTAGGGTTAGGCTTAGGGTTAGGGTTAGGGTACGGCTTAGGGTACGGGTTCGGGGAGGGGTCCGTGTACGGTGTAGGGTATGGGTTAGGGTTAGGGTTAGGGTTAGTGTTAGGGTTAGGGCTCGGTATAGGGTACGGGTTAGGTTTAGGGTACGTGTTAGGTTTAGGGTAGGGGTTAGGGTTAGTATACGCGTTAGGGTTAGGGTAGTTATTAAACCTATCCCACTCTCTAGATACCCGTTAGCACGTAAAGGAATATTATTTGGGGGTCCAGCCATGGAGAAGAGTTTAGACACTAGGATAAGATAAGGAACACACCCATTATAAAGAAATCACATTAGGATTCTCTTTTTAAGCTGTTCCTTAAAACACTATTGCTTAGGAAATCTATTGGAGGCAGAAGCAGTCAAGGGTAGCCTAGGGTTAGGGTTAGGCTTAGGGTTAGGGTTAGGGTACGGCTTAGGGTATGGGTTCGGGGAGGGGTCCGTGTACGGTGTAGGGTATGGGTTAGGGTTAGGGTTAGGGTTAGTGTTAGGGTTAGGGCTCGGTTTAGGGTACGGGTTAGGATTAGGGTACGTGTTAGGTTTAGGGTAGGGGTTAGGGTTAGGATACGTGTTAGGGTTAGGGTAGTTATTAAACCTATCCCACTCTCTAGATACCCCTTAGCACGTAAAGGAATATTATTTGGGGGTCCAGCCATGGAGAAGAGTTTAGACACTAGGATAAGATAAGGAACACACCCATTATACAGAAATCACATTAGGATTCTCTTTTTAAGCTGTTCCTTAAAACACTAGTGCTTAGGAAATCTATTGGAGGCAGAAGCAGTCAAGGGTAGCCTAGGGTTAGGGTTAGGCTTAGGGTTAGGGTTAGGGTACGGCTTAGGGTCCGGTTTCGGGGCGGGGTTCCGGTACGGTGTAGGGTATGGGTTAGGGTTAGGGTTAGGGTTAGTGTTAGGGTTAGGGCTCAGTTTAGGGTACGGGTTAGGATTAGGGTACGTGTTAGGTTTAGGGTAGGGGTTAGGGTTAGGATACGCTTTAGGGTTAGGGTTGTTATTAAACCTATCCCATTCTCTAGATACCCCTTAGCACGTAAAGGAATATTATTTGGGGGTCCAGCCATGGAGAAGAGTTTAGACACTAGGATAAGATAAGGAACACACCCATTATAAAGAAATCACATTCGGATTCTCTTTATAAGCTGTTCCTTAAAACACTAGTGCTTAGGAAATCTATTGGAGGCAGAAGCAGTCAAGGGTAGCCAGGGTTAGGGTTAGGCTTAGGGTTAGGGTTAGGGTACGGCTTAGGGTACGGGTTCGGTGAGGGGTCCGTGTACGGTGTAGGGTATGGGTTAGGGTTAGGGTTAGGGTTAGTGTTAGGGTTAGGGCTCGGTTTAGGGTACGGGTTAGGATTAGGGTACGTGTTAGGGTTAGGGTAAGTGTTAGGGTAAGGGTACGTGTTAGGGTTAGGGTAGTTATTAAACCTATCCCACTCTCTAGCTACCCCTTAGCACGTAAAGGAATATTATTTGGAGGACCAGCCATGGAGAAGAGTTTAGACACTAGGATAAGATAAGGAACACACCCATTATAAAGAAATCACATTAGGATTCTCTTTTTAAGCTGTTCCTTAAAACACTAGTGCTTAGGAAATCTATTGGAGGCAGAAGCAGTCAAGGGTAGCCTAGGGTTAGGGTTAGGCTTAGGGTTAGGGTTAGGGTACGGCTTAGGGTACGGGTTCGGGGAGGGGTCCGTGTACGGTGTAGGGTATGGGTTAGGGTTAGGGTTAGGGTTAGTGTTAGGGTTAGGGCTCGGTATAGGGTACGGGTTAGGTTTAGGGTACGTGTTAGGTTTAGGGTAGGGGTTAGGGTTAGTATACGCGTTAGGGTTAGGGTAGTTATTAAACCTATCCCACTCTCTAGATACCCGTTAGCACGTAAAGGAATATTATTTGGGGGTCCAGCCATGGAGAAGAGTTTAGACACTAGGATAAGATAAGGAACACACCCATTATAAAGAAATCACATTAGGATTCTCTTTTTAAGCTGTTCCTTAAAACACTATTGCTTAGGAAATCTATTGGAGGCAGAAGCAGTCAAGGGTAGCCTAGGGTTAGGGTTAGGCTTAGGGTTAGGGTTAGGGTACGGCTTAGGGTATGGGTTCGGGGAGGGGTCCGTGTACGGTGTAGGGTATGGGTTAGGGTTAGGGTTAGGGTTAGTGTTAGGGTTAGGGCTCGGTTTAGGGTACGGGTTAGGATTAGGGTACGTGTTAGGTTTAGGGTAGGGGTTAGGGTTAGGATACGTGTTAGGGTTAGGGCAGTTATTAAACCTATCCCACTCTCTAGATACCCCTTAGCACGTAAAGGAATATTATTTGGGGGTCCAGCCATGGAGAAGAGTTTAGACACTAGGATAAGATAAGGAACACACCCATTATACAGAAATCACATTAGGATTCTCTTTTTAAGCTGTTCCTTAAAACACTAGTGCTTAGGAAATCTATTGGAGGCAGAAGCAGTCAAGGGTAGCCTAGGGTTAGGGTTAGGCTTAGGGTTAGGGTTAGGGTACGGCTTAGGGTACGGGTTCGGGGAGGGGTCCGTGTACGGTGTAGGGTATGGGTTAGGGTTAGGGTTAGGGTTAGTGTTAGGGTTAGGGCTCGGTTTAGGGTACGGGTTAGGATTAGGGTACATGTTAGGGTTAGGGTAGGGGTTAGGGTTAGGATACGCTTTAGGGTTAGGGTTGTTATTAAACCTATCCCATTCTCTAGATACCCCTTAGCACGTAAAGGAATATTATTTGGGGGTCCAGCCATGGAGAAGAGTTTAGACACTAGGATAAGATAAGGAACACACCCATTATAAAGAAATCACATTCGGATTCTCTTTATAAGCTGTTCCTTAAAACACTAGTGCTTAGGAAGTCTATTGGAGGCAGAAGCAGTCAAGGGTAGCCTAGGGTTAGGGTTAGGCTTAGGGTTAGGGTTAGGGTACGGCTTAGGGTACGGGTTCGGTGAGGGGTCCGTGTACGGTGTAGGGTATGGGTTAGGGTTAGGGTTAGGGTTAGTGTTAGGGTTAGGGCTCGGTTTAGGGTACGGGTTAGGATTAGGGTACGTGTTAGGGTTAGGGTAAGTGTTAGGGTAAGGGTACGTGTTAGGGTTAGGGTAGTTATTAAACCTATCCCACTCTCTAGCTACCCCTTAGCACGTAAAGGAATATTATTTGGAGGACCAGCCATGGAGAAGAGTTTAGACACTAGGATAAGATAAGGAACACACCCATTATAAAGAAATCACATTAGGATTCTCTTTTTAAGCTGTTCCTTAAAACACTAGTGCTTAGGAAATCTATTGGACGCAGAAGCAGTCAAGGGTAGCCTAGGGTTAGGGTTAGGCTTAGGGTTAGGGTTAGGGTACGGCTTAGGGTACGGGTTCGGGGAGGGGTCCGTGTACGGTGTAGGGTATGGGTTAGGGTTAGGGTTAGGGTTAGTGTTAGGGTTAGGGCTCATTTTAGGGTACGGGTTAGGATTAGAGTACTTGTTAGGTTTAGGGTAGGGGTTAGGGTTAGGGTACGCGTTAGGGTTAGGGTAGTTATTAAACCTATCCCACTCTCTAGATACCCCTTAGCACGTAAAGGAATATTATTTGGGGGTCCAGCCATGGAGAAGAATTTAGACACTAGGATAAGATAAGGAACACACCCATTATAAAGAAATCACATTAGGATTCTCTTTTTAAGCTGTTCCTTAAAACACTAGTGCTTAGGAAATCTATTGGAAGCAGAAGCAGTCAAGGGTAGCCTAGGGTTAGGGTTAGGCTTAGGGTTAGGGTTAGGGTACGGCTTATGGTACGGGTTCGGGGAGGGGTCCGTGTACGGTGTAGGGTATGGGTTAGGGTTAGGGTTAGGGTTAGTGTTAGGGTTAGGGCTCGGTTTAGGGTACGGGTTACGATTAGGGTACATGTTAGGGTTAGGGTAGGGGTTAGGGTTAGGAAACGCGTTAGGGTTAGGGTTGTTATTAAACCTATCCCATTCTCTAGATACCCCTTAGCACGTAAAGGAATATTATTTGGGGGTCCAGCCATGGAGAAGAGTTTAGACACTAGGATAAGATAAGGAACACACCCATTATACAGAAATCACATTAGGATTCTCTTTTTAAGCTGTTCCTTAAAACACTAGTGCTTAGGAAATCTATTGGAGGCAGAAGCAGTCAAGGGTAGCCTAGGGTTAGGGTTAGGCTTAGGGTTAGGGTTAGGGTACGGCTTAGGGTACGGGTTCGGGGAGGGGTCCGTGTACGGTGTAGGGTATGGGTTAGGGTTAGGGTTAGGGTTAGTGTTAGGGTTAGGGCTCGGTTTAGGGTACGGGTTAGGATTAGGGTACGTGTTAGGGTTAGGGTAGGGGTTAGGGTTAGTATACGCGTTAGGGTTAGGGTTGTTATTAAACCTATCCCATTCTCTAGATACCCCTTAGCACGTAAAGGAATATTATTTGGGGGTCCAGCCATGGAGAAGAGTTTAGACACTAGGATAAGATAAGGAACACACCCATTATACAGAAATCACATTAGGATTCTCTTTTTAAGCTGTTCCTTAAAACACTAGTGCTTAGGAAATCTATTGGAGGCAGAAGCAGTCAAGGGTAGCCTAGGGTTAGGGTTAGGCTTAGGGTTAGGGTTAGGGTACGGCTTAGGGTACGGGTTCGGGGAGGGGTCCGTGTACGGTGTAGGGTATGGGTTAGGGTTAGGGTTAGGGTTAGTGTTAGGGTTAGGGCTCGGTTTAGGGTACGGGTTAGGATTAGGGTACGTGTTAGGGTTAGGGTAGGGGTTAGGGTTAGGATACGCGTTAGGGTTAGGGTTGTTATTAAACCTATCCCATTCTCTAGATACCCGTTAGCACGTAAAGGAATATTATTTGGGGGTCCAGCCATGGAGAAGAGTTTAGACACTAGGATAAGATAAGGAACACACCCATTATAAAGAAATCACATTAGGATTCTCTTTTTAAGCTGTTCCTTAAAACACTAGTGCTTAGGAAATCTATTGGAGGCAGAAGCAGTCAAGGGTAGCCTAGGGTTAGGATTAGGCTTAGGGTTAGGGTTAGGGTACGGCTTAGGGTACGGGTTCGGGGAGGGGTCCGTGTACGGTGTAGGGTATGGGTTAGGGTTAGGGTTAGGGTTAGTGTTAGGGTTAGGGCTCATTTTAGGGTACGGGTTAGGATTAGAGTACGTGTTAGGTTTAGGATAGGGGTTAGGGTTAGGGTACGCGTTAGGGTTAGGGTAGTTATTAAACCTATCCCACTCTCTAGATACCCCTTAGCACGTAAAGGAATATTATTTGGGGGTCCAGCCATGGAGAAGAATTTAGACACTAGGATAATATAAGGAACACACCCATTATACAGAAATCACATTAGGATTCTCTTTTTAAGCTGTTCCTTAAAACACTAGTGCTTAGGAAATCTATTGGAAGCAGAAGCAGTCAAGGGTAGCCTAGGGTTAGGGTTAGGCTTAGGGTTAGGGTTAGGGTACGGCTTAGGGTACGGGTTCGGGGAGGGGTCCGTGTACGGTGTAGGGTATGGGTTAGGGTTAGGGTTAGGGTTAGTGTTAGGGTTAGGGCTCATTTTAGGGAACGGGTTAGGATTAGAGTACGTGTTAGGTTTAGGGTAGGGGTTAGGGTTAGGGTACGCGTTAGGGTTAGGGTAGTTATTAAACCTATCCCACTCTCTAGATACCCCTTAGCAAGTAAAGGAATATTATTTGGGGGTCCAGCCATGGAGAAGAATTTAGACACTAGGATAAGATAAGGAACACACCCATTATAAAGAAATCACGTTAGGATTATCTTTTTAAGCTGTTCCTTAAAACACTAGTGCTTAGGAAATCTATTGGAGGCAGAAGCAGTCAAGGGTAGCCTAGGGTTAGGGTTAGGCTTAGGGTTAGGGTTAGGGTACGGCTTAGGGTACGGGTTCGGGGAGGGGTCCGTGTACGGTGTAGGGTATGGGTTAGGGTTAGGGTTAGGGTTAGTGTTAGGGTTAGGGCTCGGTATAGGGTACGGGTTAGGTTTAGGGTACGTGTTAGGTTTAGGGTAGGGGTTAGGGTTAGTATACGCGTTAGGGTTAGGGTAGTTATTAAACCTATCCCACTCTCTAGATACCCGTTAGCACGTAAAGGAATATTATTTGGGGGTCCAGCCATGGAGAAGAGTTTAGACACTAGGATAAGATAAGGAACACACCCATTATAAAGAAATCACATTAGGATTCTCTTTTTAAGCTGTTCCTTAAAACACTATTGCTTAGGAAATCTATTGGAGGCAGAAGCAGTCAAGGGTAGCCTAGGGTTAGGGTTAGGCTTAGGGTTAGGGTTAGGGTACGGCTTAGGGTATGGGTTCGGGGAGGGGTCCGTGTACGGTGTAGGGTATGGGTTAGGGTTAGGGTTAGGGTTAGTGTTAGGGTTAGGGCTCGGTTTAGGGTACGGGTTAGGATTAGGGTACGTGTTAGGTTTAGGGTAGGGGTTAGGGTTAGGATACGTGTTAGGGTTAGGGTAGTTATTAAACCTATCCCACTCTCTAGATACCCCTTAGCACGTAAAGGAATATTATTTGGGGGTCCAGCCATGGAGAAGAGTTTAGACACTAGGATAAGATAAGGAACACACCCATTATACAGAAATCACATTAGGATTCTCTTTTTAAGCTGTTCCTTAAAACACTAGTGCTTAGGAAATCTATTGGAGGCAGAAGCAGTCAAGGGTAGCCTAGGGTTAGGGTTAGGCTTAGGGTTAGGGTTAGGGTACGGCTTAGGGTCCGGTTTCGGGGCGGGGTTCCGGTACGGTGTAGGGTATGGGTTAGGGTTAGGGTTAGGGTTAGTGTTAGGGTTAGGGCTCAGTTTAGGGTACGGGTTAGGATTAGGGTACGTGTTAGGTTTAGGGTAGGGGTTAGGGTTAGGATACGCTTTAGGGTTAGGGTTGTTATTAAACCTATCCCATTCTCTAGATACCCCTTAGCACGTAAAGGAATATTATTTGGGGGTCCAGCCATGGAGAAGAGTTTAGACACTAGGATAAGATAAGGAACACACCCATTATAAAGAAATCACATTCGGATTCTCTTTATAAGCTGTTCCTTAAAACACTAGTGCTTAGGAAATCTATTGGAGGCAGAAGCAGTCAAGGGTAGCCAGGGTTAGGGTTAGGCTTAGGGTTAGGGTTAGGGTACGGCTTAGGGTACGGGTTCGGTGAGGGGTCCGTGTACGGTGTAGGGTATGGGTTAGGGTTAGGGTTAGGGTTAGTGTTAGGGTTAGGGCTCGGTTTAGGGTACGGGTTAGGATTAGGGTACGTGTTAGGGTTAGGGTAAGTGTTAGGGTAAGGGTACGTGTTAGGGTTAGGGTAGTTATTAAACCTATCCCACTCTCTAGCTACCCCTTAGCACGTAAAGGAATATTATTTGGAGGACCAGCCATGGAGAAGAGTTTAGACACTAGGATAAGATAAGGAACACACCCATTATAAAGAAATCACATTAGGATTCTCTTTTTAAGCTGTTCCTTAAAACACTAGTGCTTAGGAAATCTATTGGAGGCAGAAGCAGTCAAGGGTAGCCTAGGGTTAGGGTTAGGCTTAGGGTTAGGGTTAGGGTACGGCTTAGGGTACGGGTTCGGGGAGGGGTCCGTGTACGGTGTAGGGTATGGGTTAGGGTTAGGGTTAGGGTTAGTGTTAGGGTTAGGGCTCATTTTAGGGTACGGGTTAGGATTAGAGTACTTGTTAGGTTTAGGGTAGGGGTTAGGGTTAGGGTACGCGTTAGGGTTAGGGTAGTTATTAAACCTATCCCACTCTCTAGATACCCCTTAGCACGTAAAGGAATATTATTTGGGGGTCCAGCCATGGAGAAGAATTTAGACACTAGGATAAGATAAGGAACACACCCATTATAAAGAAATCACATTAGGATTCTCTTTTTAAGCTGTTCCTTAAAACACTAGTGCTTAGGAAATCTATTGGAAGCAGAAGCAGTCAAGGGTAGCCTAGGGTTAGGGTTAGGCTTAGGGTTAGGGTTAGGGTACGGCTTATGGTACGGGTTCGGGGAGGGGTCCGTGTACGGTGTAGGGTATGGGTTAGGGTTAGGGTTAGGGTTAGTGTTAGGGTTAGGGCTCGGTTTAGGGTACGGGTTACGATTAGGGTACATGTTAGGGTTAGGGTAGGGGTTAGGGTTAGGAAACGCGTTAGGGTTAGGGTTGTTATTAAACCTATCCCATTCTCTAGATACCCCTTAGCACGTAAAGGAATATTATTTGGGGGTCCAGCCATGGAGAAGAGTTTAGACACTAGGATAAGATAAGGAACACACCCATTATACAGAAATCACATTAGGATTCTCTTTTTAAGCTGTTCCTTAAAACACTAGTGCTTAGGAAATCTATTGGAGGCAGAAGCAGTCAAGGGTAGCCTAGGGTTAGGGTTAGGCTTAGGGTTAGGGTTAGGGTACGGCTTAGGGTACGGGTTCGGGGAGGGGTCCGTGTACGGTGTAGGGTATGGGTTAGGGTTAGGTTTAGTGTTAGGGTTAGGGCTCGGTTTAGGGTACGGGTTAGGATTAGGGTACGTGTTAGGGTTAGGGTAGGGGTTAGGGTTAGTATACGCGTTAGGGTTAGGGTTGTTATTAAACCTATCCCATTCTCTAGATACCCCTTAGCACGTAAAGGAATATTATTTGGGGGTCCAGCCATGGAGAAGAGTTTAGACACTAGGATAAGATAAGGAACACACCCATTATACAGAAATCACATTAGGATTCTCTTTTTAAGCTGTTCCTTAAAACACTAGTGCTTAGGAAATCTATTGGAGGCAGAAGCAGTCAAGGGTAGCCTAGGGTTAGGTTTAGGCTTAGGGTTAGGGTTAGGGTACGGCTTAGGGTACGGGTTCGGGGAGGGGTCCGTGTACGGTGTAGGGTATGGGTTAGGGTTAGGGTTAGGGTTAGTGTTAGGGTTAGGGCTCGGTTTAGGGTACGGGTTAGGATTAGGGTACGTGTTAGGGTTAGGGTAGGGGTTAGGGTTAGGATACGCGTTAGGGTTAGGGTTGTTATTAAAACTATCCCATTCTCTAGATACCCCTTAGCACGTAAAGGAATATTATTTGGGGGTCCAGCCATGGAGAAGAGTTTAGACACTAGGATAAGATAAGGAACACACCCATTATAAAGAAATCACAGTAGGATTCTCTTTTTAAGCTGTTCCTTAAAACACTAGTGCTTAGGAAATCTATTGGAGGCAGAAGCAGTCAAGGGTAGCCTAGGGTTAGGGTTAGGCTTAGGGTTAGGGTTAGGGTACGGCTTAGGGTACGGGTTCGGGGAGGGGTCCGTGTACGGTGTAGGGTATGGGTTAGGGTTAGGGTTAGGGTTAGTGTTAGGGTTAGGGCTCATTTTAGGGTACGGGTTAGGATTAGAGTACGTGTTAGGTTTAGGGTAGGGGTTAGGGTTAGGGTACGCGTTAGGGTTAGGGTAGTTATTAAACCTATCCCACTCTCTAGATACCCCTTAGCACGTAAAGGAATATTATTTGGGGGTCCAGCCATGGAGAAGAGTTTAGACACTAGGATAAGATAAGGAACACACCCATTATACAGAAATCACATTAGGATTCTCTTTTTAAGCTGTTCCTTAAAACACTAGTGCTTAGGAAATCTATTGGAGGCAGAAGCAGTCAAGGGTAGCCTAGGGTTAGGGTTAGGCTTAGGGTTAGGGTTAGGGTACGGCTTAGGGTACGGGTTCGGGGAGGGGTCCGTGTACGGTGTAGGTTATGCGTTAGGGTTAGGGTTAGGGTTAGTGTTAGGGTTAGGGCTCGGTTTAGGGTACGGGTTAGGATTAGGGTACGTGTTAGGGTTAGGGTAGGGGTTAGGGTTAGGATACGCGTTAGGGTTAGGGTTGTTATTAAAACTATCCCATTCTCTAGATACCGCTTAGCACGTAAAGGAATATTATTTGGGGGTCCAGCCATGGAGAAGAGTTTAGACACTAGGATAAGATAAGGAACACACCCATTATAAAGAAATCACATTAGGATTCACTTTTTAAGCTGTTCCTTAAAACACTAGTGCTTAGGAAATCTATTGGAGGCAGAAGCAGTCAAGGGTAGCCTAGGGTTAGGGTTAGGCTTAGGGTTAGGGTTAGGGTACGGCTTAGGGTACGGGTTCGGGGAGGGGTCCGTGTACGGTGTAGGGTATGGGTTAGGGTTAGGGTTAGGGTTAGTGTTAGAGTTAGGGCTCGGTTTAGGGTACGGCTTAGGATTAGGTTACGTGTTAGGTTTAGGGTAGGGGTTAGGGTTAGGATACGCGTTAGGGTTAGGGTAGTTATTAAAACTATCCCACTCTCTAGATACCCCTTAGCACGTAAAGGAATATTTTTTGGGGGTCCAGCCATGGAGAAGAGTTTAGACACTAGGATAAGATAAGGAACACACCCATTATACAGAAATCACATTAGGATTCTCTTTTTAAGCTGTTCCTTAAAACACTAGTGCTTAGGAAATCTATTGGAGGCAGAAGCAGTCAAGGGTAGCCTAGGGTTAGGGTTAGGCTTAGGGTTAGGTTTAGGGTACGGTTTAGGGTACGGGTTCGGGGAGGGGTCCTTGTACGGTGTAGGGTATGGGTTAGGGTTAGGGTTAGGGTTAGAGTTAGGGTTAGGGCTCGGTTTAGGGTACGGGTTAGGATTAGGGTACATGTTAGGGTTAGGGTAGGGGTTAGGGTTAGGATACGCGTTAGGGTTAGGGTTGTTATTAAACCTATCCCATTCTCTAGATACCCCTTCGCACGTAAAGGAATATTATTTGGGGGTCCAGCCATGGAGAAGAGTTTAGACACTAGGATAAGATAAGGAACACACCCATTATAAAGAAATCACATTAGGATTCTCTTTTTAAGCTGTTCCTTAAAACACTAGTGCTTAGGAAATCTATTGGAGGCAGAAGCAGTCAAGGGTAGCCTAGGGTTAGGGTTAGGCTTAGGGTTAGGGTTAGGGTACGGCTTAGGGTACGGGTTCGGGGAGGGGTCCGTGTACGGTGTAGGGTATGGTTTAGGGTTAGGGTTAGGGTTAGTGTTAGGGTTAGGGCTCATTTTAGGGTACGGGTTAGGATTAGAGTACGTGTTAGGTTTAGGGTAGGGGTTAGGGTTAGGGTACGCGTTAGGGTTAGGGTAGTTATTAAACCTATCCCACTCTCTAGATACCCCTTAGCACGTAAAGGAATATTATTTGGGGGTCCAGCCATGGAGAAGAGTTTAGACACTAGGATAAGATAAGGAACACACCCATTATAAAGAAATCACATTAGGATTCTCTTTTTAAGCTGTTCCTTAAAACACTAGTGCTTAGGAAATCTATTGGAGGCAGAAGCAGTCAAGGGGAGCCTAGGGTTAGGGTTAGGCTTAGGGTTAGGGTTAGGGTACGGCTTAGGGTACGGGTTCGGGGAGGGGTCCGTGTACGGTGTAGGGTATGGGTTAGGGTTAGGGTTAGGGTTAGTGTTAGGGTTAGGGCTCATTTTAGGGAACGGGTTAGGATTAGAGTACGTGTTAGGTTTAGGGTAGGGGTTAGGGTTAGGGTACGCGTTAGGGTTAGGGTAGTTATTAAACCTATCCCACTGTCTAGATACCCCTTAGCAAGTAAAGGAATATTATTTGGGGGTCCAGCCATGGAGAAGAATTTAGACACTAGGATAAGATAAGGAACACACCCATTATAAAGAAATCACGTTAGGATTCTCTTTTTAAGCTGTTCCTTAAAACACTAGTGCTTAGGAAATCTATTGGAGGCAGAAGCAGTCAAGGGTAGCCTAGGGTTAGGGTTAGGCTTAGGGTTAGGGTTAGGGTACGGCTTAGGGTACGGGTTCGGGGAGGGGTCCGTGTACGGTGTAGGGTATGGGTTAGGGTTAGGGTTAGGGTTAGTGTTAGGGTTAGGGCTCGGTTTAGGGTACGGGTTAGGATTAGGGTACGTGTTAGGTTTAGGGTAGGGGTTAGGGTTAGGATACGCGTTAGGGTTAGGGTAGTTATTAAACCTATCCCACTCTCTAGATACCCGTTAGCACGTAAAGGAATATTATTTGGGGGTCCAGCCATGGAGAAGAGTTTAGACACTAGGATAAGATAAGGAACACACCCATTATAAAGAAATCACATTAGGATTCTCTTTTTAAGCTGTTCCTTAAAACACTAGTGCTTAGGAAATCTATTGGAGGCAGAAGCAGTCAAGGGTAGCCTAGGGTTAGGGTTAGGCTTAGGGTTAGGGTTAGGGTACGGCTTAGGGTACGGGTTCGGGGAGGGGTCCGTGTACGGTGTAGGGTATGGTTTAGGGTTAGGGTTAGGGTTAGTGTTAGGGTTAGGGCTCATTTTAGGGTACGGGTTAGGATTAGAGTACGTGTTAGGTTTAGGGTAGGGGTTAGGGTTAGGGTACGCGTTAGGGTTAGGGTAGTTATTAAACCTATCCCACTCTCTAGATACCCCTTAGCACGTAAAGGAATATTATTTGGGGGTCCAGCCATGGAGAAGAGTTTAGACACTAGGATAAGATAAGGAACACACCCATTATAAAGAAATCACATTAGGATTCTCTTTTTAAGCTGTTCCTTAAAACACTAGTGCTTAGGAAATCTATTGGAGGCAGAAGCAGTCAAGGGTAGCCTAGGGTTAGGGTTAGGCTTAGGGTGAGGGTTAGGGTACGGCTTAGGGTACGGGTT
This sequence comes from Balaenoptera ricei, assembly GCF_028023285.1. Taxonomy (NCBI): domain Eukaryota; kingdom Metazoa; phylum Chordata; class Mammalia; order Artiodactyla; family Balaenopteridae; genus Balaenoptera; species Balaenoptera ricei. Next base: position 353,758 of record NW_026777462.1, on the reverse strand, counting down.
CGGGGAGGGGTCCGTGTACGGTGTAGGGTATGGGTTAGGGTTAGGGTTAGGGTTAGTGTTAGGGTTAGGGCTCATTTTAGGGAACGGGTTAGGATTAGAGTACGTGTTAGGTTTAGGGTAGGGGTTAGGGTTAGGGTACGCGTTAGGGTTAGGGTAGTTATTAAACCTATCCCACTGTCTAGATACCCCTTAGCAAGTAAAGGAATATTATTTGGGGGTCCAGCCATGGAGAAGAATTTAGACACTAGGATAAGATAAGGAACACACCCATTATAAAGAAATCACGTTAGGATTCTCTTTTTAAGCTGTTCCTTAAAACACTAGTGCTTAGGAAATCTATTGGAGGCAGAAGCAGTCAAGGGTAGCCTAGGGTTAGGGTTAGGCTTAGGGTTAGGGTTAGGGTACGGCTTAGGGTACGGGTTCGGGGAGGGGTCCGTGTACGGTGTAGGGTATGGTTTAGGGTTAGGGTTAGGGTTAGTGTTAGGGTTAGGGCTCATTTTAGGGTACGGGTTAGGATTAGAGTACGTGTTAGGTTTAGGGTAGGGGTTAGGGTTAGGGTACGCGTTAGGGTTAGGGTAGTTATTAAACCTATCCCACTCTCTAGATACCCCTTAGCACGTAAAGGAATATTATTTGGGGGTCCAGCCATGGAGAAGAGTTTAGACACTAGGATAAGATAAGGAACACACCCATTATAAAGAAATCACATTAGGATTCTCTTTTTAAGCTGTTCCTTAAAACACTAGTGCTTAGGAAATCTATTGGAGGCAGAAGCAGTCAAGGGTAGCCTAGGGTTAGGGTTAGGCTTAGGGTTAGGGTTAGGGTACGGCTTAGGGTACGGGTTCGGGGAGGGGTCCGTGTACGGTGTAGGGTATGGTTTAGGGTTAGGGTTAGGGTTAGTGTTAGGTTTAGGGCTCATTTTAGGTTATGGGTTAGGATTAGAGTACGTGTTAGGTTTAGGGTAGGGGTTAGGGTTAGGGTACGCGTTAGGGTTAGGGTAGTTATTAAACCTATCCCACTCTCTAGATACCCCTTAGCACGTAAAGGAATATTATTTGGGGGTCCAGCCATGGAAAAGAGTTTAGACACTAGGATAAGATAAGGAACACACCCATTATAAAGAAATCACATTAGGATTCTCTTTTTAAGCTGTTCCTTAAAACACTAGTGCTTAGGAAATCTATTGGAGGCAGAAGCAGTCAAGGGGAGCCTAGGGTTAGGGTTAGGCTTAGGGTTAGGGTTAGGGTACGGCTTAGGGTACGGGTTCGGGGAGGGGTCCGTGTACGGTGTAGGGTATGGGTTAGGGTTAGGGTTAGGGTTAGTGTTAGGGTTAGGGCTCATTTTAGGGAACGGGTTAGGATTAGAGTACGTGTTAGGTTTAGGGTAGGGGTTAGGGTTAGGGTACGCGTTAGGGTTAGGGTAGTTATTAAACCTATCCCACTCTCTAGATACCCCTTAGCAAGTAAAGGAATATTATTTGGGGGTCCAGCCATGGAGAAGAATTTAGACACTAGGATAAGATAAGGAACACACCCATTATAAAGAAATCACGTTAGGATTATCTTTTTAAGCTGTTCCTTAAAACACTAGTGCTTAGGAAATCTATTGGAGGCAGAAGCAGTCAAGGGTAGCCTAGGGTTAGGGTTAGGCTTAGGGTTAGGGTTAGGGTACGGCTTAGGGTACGGGTTCGGTGAGGGGTCCGTGTACGGTGTAGGGTATGGGTTAGGGTTAGGGTTAGGGTTAGTGTTAGGGTTAGGGCTCGGTTTAGGGTACGGGTTAGGATTAGGGTACGTGTTAGGGTTAGGGTAAGTGTTAGGGTAAGGGTACGTGTTAGGGTTAGGGTAGTTATTAAACCTATCCCACTCTCTAGCTACCCCTTAGCACGTAAAGGAATATTATTTGGAGGACCAGCCATGGAGAAGAGTTTAGACACTAGGATAAGATAAGGAACACACCCATTATAAAGAAATCACATTAGGATTCTCTTTTTAAGCTGTTCCTTAAAACACTAGTGCTTAGGAAATCTATTGGAGGCAGAAGCAGTCAAGGGTAGCCTAGGGTTAGGGTTAGGCTTAGGGTTAGGGTTAGGGTACGGCTTAGGGTACGGGTTCGGGGAGGGGTCCGTGTACGGTGTAGGGTATGGGTTAGGGTTAGGGTTAGGGTTAGTGTTAGGGTTAGGGCTCATTTTAGGGTACGGGTTAGGATTAGAGTACTTGTTAGGTTTAGGGTAGGGGTTAGGGTTAGGGTACGCGTTAGGGTTAGGGTAGTTATTAAACCTATCCCACTCTCTAGATACCCCTTAGCACGTAAAGGAATATTATTTGGGGGTCCAGCCATGGAGAAGAATTTAGACACTAGGATAAGATATGGAACACACCCATTATAAAGAAATCACATTAGGATTCTCTTTTTAAGCTGTTCCTTAAAACACTAGTGCTTAGGAAATCTATTGGAAGCAGAAGCAGTCAAGGGTAGCCTAGGGTTAGGGTTAGGCTTAGGGTTAGGGTTAGGGTACGGCTTATGGTACGGGTTCGGGGAGGGGTCCGTGTACGGTGTAGGGTATGGGTTAGGGTTAGGGTTAGGGTTAGTGTTAGAGTTAGGGCTCGGTTTAGGGTACGGCTTAGGATTAGGTTACGTGTTAGGTTTAGGGTAGGGGTTAGGGTTAGGATACGCGTTAGGGTTAGGGTAGTTATTAAAACTATCCCACTCTCTAGATACCCCTTAGCACGTAAAGGAATATTTTTTGGGGGTCCAGCCATGGAGAAGAGTTTAGACACTAGGATAAGATAAGGAACACACCCATTATACAGAAATCACATTAGGATTCTCTTTTTAAGCTGTTCCTTAAAACACTAGTGCTTAGGAAATCTATTGGAGGCAGAAGCAGTCAAGGGTAGCCTAGGGTTAGGGTTAGGCTTAGGGTTAGGGTTAGGGTACGGCTTAGGGTACGGGTTCGGGGAGGGGTCCGTGTACGGTGTAGGGTATGGTTTAGGGTTAGGGTTAGGGTTAGTGTTAGGGTTAGGGCTCATTTTAGGGTACGGGTTAGGATTAGAGTACGTGTTAGGTTTAGGGTAGGGGTTAGGGTTAGGGTACGCGTTAGGGTTAGGGTAGTTATTAAACCTATCCCACTCTCTAGATACCCCTTAGCACGTAAAGGAATATTATTTGGGGGTCCAGCCATGGAGAAGAGTTTAGACACTAGGATAAGATAAGGAACACACCCATTATAAAGAAATCACATTAGGATTCTCTTTTTAAGCTGTTCCTTAAAACACTAGTGCTTAGGAAATCTATTGGAGGCAGAAGCAGTCAAGGGTAGCCTAGGGTTAGGGTTAGGCTTAGGGTGAGGGTTAGGGTACGGCTTAGGGTACGGGTTCGGGGAGGGGTCCGTGTACGGTGTAGGGTATGGGTTAGGGTTAGGGTTAGGGTTAGTGTTAGGGTTAGGGCTCATTTTAGGGAACGGGTTAGGATTAGAGTACGTGTTAGGTTTAGGGTAGGGGTTAGGGTTAGGGTACGCGTTAGGGTTAGGGTAGTTATTAAACCTATCCCACTGTCTAGATACCCCTTAGCAAGTAAAGGAATATTATTTGGGGGTCCAGCCATGGAGAAGAATTTAGACACTAGGATAAGATAAGGAACACACCCATTATAAAGAAATCACGTTAGGATTCTCTTTTTAAGCTGTTCCTTAAAACACTAGTGCTTAGGAAATCTATTGGAGGCAGAAGCAGTCAAGGGTAGCCTAGGGTTAGGGTTAGGCTTAGGGTTAGGGTTAGGGTACGGCTTAGGGTACGGGTTCGGGGAGGGGTCCGTGTACGGTGTAGGGTATGGTTTAGGGTTAGGGTTAGGGTTAGTGTTAGGGTTAGGGCTCATTTTAGGGTACGGGTTAGGATTAGAGTACGTGTTAGGTTTAGGGTAGGGGTTAGGGTTAGGGTACGCGTTAGGGTTAGGGTAGTTATTAAACCTATCCCACTCTCTAGATACCCCTTAGCACGTAAAGGAATATTATTTGGGGGTCCAGCCATGGAGAAGAGTTTAGACACTAGGATAAGATAAGGAACACACCCATTATAAAGAAATCACATTAGGATTCTCTTTTTAAGCTGTTCCTTAAAACACTAGTGCTTAGGAAATCTATTGGAGGCAGAAGCAGTCAAGGGTAGCCTAGGGTTAGGGTTAGGCTTAGGGTTAGGGTTAGGGTACGGCTTAGGGTACGGGTTCGGGGAGGGGTCCGTGTACGGTGTAGGGTATGGTTTAGGGTTAGGGTTAGGGTTAGTGTTAGGTTTAGGGCTCATTTTAGGTTATGGGTTAGGATTAGAGTACGTGTTAGGTTTAGGGTAGGGGTTAGGGTTAGGGTACGCGTTAGGGTTAGGGTAGTTATTAAACCTATCCCACTCTCTAGATACCCCTTAGCACGTAAAGGAATATTATTTGGGGGTCCAGCCATGGAAAAGAGTTTAGACACTAGGATAAGATAAGGAACACACCCATTATAAAGAAATCACATTAGGATTCTCTTTTTAAGCTGTTCCTTAAAACACTAGTGCTTAGGAAATCTATTGGAGGCAGAAGCAGTCAAGGGGAGCCTAGGGTTAGGGTTAGGCTTAGGGTTAGGGTTAGGGTACGGCTTAGGGTACGGGTTCGGGGAGGGGTCCGTGTACGGTGTAGGGTATGGGTTAGGGTTAGGGTTAGGGTTAGTGTTAGGGTTAGGGCTCATTTTAGGGAACGGGTTAGGATTAGAGTACGTGTTAGGTTTAGGGTAGGGGTTAGGGTTAGGGTACGCGTTAGGGTTAGGGTAGTTATTAAACCTATCCCACTCTCTAGATACCCCTTAGCAAGTAAAGGAATATTATTTGGGGGTCCAGCCATGGAGAAGAATTTAGACACTAGGATAAGATAAGGAACACACCCATTATAAAGAAATCACGTTAGGATTATCTTTTTAAGCTGTTCCTTAAAACACTAGTGCTTAGGAAATCTATTGGAGGCAGAAGCAGTCAAGGGTAGCCTAGGGTTAGGGTTAGGCTTAGGGTTAGGGTTAGGGTACGGCTTAGGGTACGGGTTCGGTGAGGGGTCCGTGTACGGTGTAGGGTATGGGTTAGGGTTAGGGTTAGGGTTAGTGTTAGGGTTAGGGCTCGGTTTAGGGTACGGGTTAGGATTAGGGTACGTGTTAGGGTTAGGGTAAGTGTTAGGGTAAGGGTACGTGTTAGGGTTAGGGTAGTTATTAAACCTATCCCACTCTCTAGCTACCCCTTAGCACGTAAAGGAATATTATTTGGAGGACCAGCCATGGAGAAGAGTTTAGACACTAGGATAAGATAAGGAACACACCCATTATAAAGAAATCACATTAGGATTCTCTTTTTAAGCTGTTCCTTAAAACACTAGTGCTTAGGAAATCTATTGGAGGCAGAAGCAGTCAAGGGTAGCCTAGGGTTAGGGTTAGGCTTAGGGTTAGGGTTAGGGTACGGCTTAGGGTACGGGTTCGGGGAGGGGTCCGTGTACGGTGTAGGGTATGGGTTAGGGTTAGGGTTAGGGTTAGTGTTAGGGTTAGGGCTCATTTTAGGGTACGGGTTAGGATTAGAGTACTTGTTAGGTTTAGGGTAGGGGTTAGGGTTAGGGTACGCGTTAGGGTTAGGGTAGTTATTAAACCTATCCCACTCTCTAGATACCCCTTAGCACGTAAAGGAATATTATTTGGGGGTCCAGCCATGGAGAAGAATTTAGACACTAGGATAAGATATGGAACACACCCATTATAAAGAAATCACATTAGGATTCTCTTTTTAAGCTGTTCCTTAAAACACTAGTGCTTAGGAAATCTATTGGAAGCAGAAGCAGTCAAGGGTAGCCTAGGGTTAGGGTTAGGCTTAGGGTTAGGGTTAGGGTACGGCTTATGGTACGGGTTCGGGGAGGGGTCCGTGTACGGTGTAGGGTATGGGTTAGGGTTAGGGTTAGGGTTAGTGTTAGAGTTAGGGCTCGGTTTAGGGTACGGCTTAGGATTAGGTTACGTGTTAGGTTTAGGGTAGGGGTTAGGGTTAGGATACGCGTTAGGGTTAGGGTAGTTATTAAAACTATCCCACTCTCTAGATACCCCTTAGCACGTAAAGGAATATTTTTTGGGGGTCCAGCCATGGAGAAGAGTTTAGACACTAGGATAAGATAAGGAACACACCCATTATACAGAAATCACATTAGGATTCTCTTTTTAAGCTGTTCCTTAAAACACTAGTGCTTAGGAAATCTATTGGAGGCAGAAGCAGTCAAGGGTAGCCTAGGGTTAGGGTTAGGCTTAGGGTTAGGTTTAGGGTACGGTTTAGGGTACGGGTTCGGGGAGGGGTCCTTGTACGGTGTAGGGTATGGGTTAGGGTTAGGGTTAGGGTTAGAGTTAGGGTTAGGGCTCGGTTTAGGGTACGGGTTAGGATTAGGGTACATGTTAGGGTTAGGGTAGGGGTTAGGGTTAGGATACGCGTTAGGGTTAGGGTTGTTATTAAACCTATCCCATTCTCTAGATACCCCTTCGCACGTAAAGGAATATTATTTGGGGGTCCAGCCATGGAGAAGAGTTTAGACACTAGGATAAGATAAGGAACACACCCATTATAAAGAAATCACATTAGGATTCTCTTTTTAAGCTGTTCCTTAAAACACTAGTGCTTAGGAAATCTATTGGAGGCAGAAGCAGTCAAGGGTAGCCTAGGGTTAGGGTTAGGCTTAGGGTTAGGGTTAGGGTACGGCTTAGGGTACGGGTTCGGGGAGGGGTCCGTGTACGGTGTAGGGTATGGTTTAGGGTTAGGGTTAGGGTTAGTGTTAGGGTTAGGGCTCATTTTAGGGTACGGGTTAGGATTAGAGTACGTGTTAGGTTTAGGGTAGGGGTTAGGGTTAGGGTACGCGTTAGGGTTAGGGTAGTTATTAAACCTATCCCACTCTCTAGATACCCCTTAGCACGTAAAGGAATATTATTTGGGGGTCCAGCCATGGAGAAGAGTTTAGACACTAGGATAAGATAAGGAACACACCCATTATAAAGAAATCACATTAGGATTCTCTTTTTAAGCTGTTCCTTAAAACACTAGTGCTTAGGAAATCTATTGGAGGCAGAAGCAGTCAAGGGTAGCCTAGGGTTAGGGTTAGGCTTAGGGTGAGGGTTAGGGTACGGCTTAGGGTACGGGTTCGGGGAGGGGTCCGTGTACGGTGTAGGGTATGGGTTAGGGTTAGGGTTAGGGTTAGTGTTAGGGTTAGGGCTCATTTTAGGGAACGGGTTAGGATTAGAGTACGTGTTAGGTTTAGGGTAGGGGTTAGGGTTAGGGTACGCGTTAGGGTTAGGGTAGTTATTAAACCTATCCCACTGTCTAGATACCCCTTAGCAAGTAAAGGAATATTATTTGGGGGTCCAGCCATGGAGAAGAATTTAGACACTAGGATAAGATAAGGAACACACCCATTATAAAGAAATCACGTTAGGATTCTCTTTTTAAGCTGTTCCTTAAAACACTAGTGCTTAGGAAATCTATTGGAGGCAGAAGCAGTCAAGGGTAGCCTAAGGTTAGGGTTAGGCTTAGGGTTAGGGTTAGGGTACGGCTTAGGGTACGGGTTCGGGGAGGGGTCCGTGTACGGTGTAGGGTATGGGTTAGGGTTAGGGTTAGGGTTAGTGTTAGGGTTAGGGCTCGGTTTAGGGTACGGGTTAGGATTAGGGTACGTGTTAGGTTTAGGGTAGGGGTTAGGGTTAGGATACGCGTTAGGGTTAGGGTAGTTATTAAACCTATCCCACTCTCTAGATACCCGTTAGCACGTAAAGGAATATTATTTGGGGGTCCAGCCATGGAGAAGAGTTTAGACACTAGGATAAGATAAGGAACACACCCATTATAAAGAAATCACATTAGGATTCTCTTTTTAAGCTGTTCCTTAAAACACTAGTGCTTAGGAAATCTATTGGAGGCAGAAGCAGTCAAGGGTAGCCTAGGGTTAGGGTTAGGCTTAGGGTTAGGGTTAGGGTACGGCTTAGGGTACGGGTTCGGGGAGGGGTCCGTGTACGGTGTAGGGTATGGTTTAGGGTTAGGGTTAGGGTTAGTGTTAGGGTTAGGGCTCATTTTAGGGTACGGGTTAGGATTAGAGTACGTGTTAGGTTTAGGGTAGGGGTTAGGGTTAGGGTACGCGTTAGGGTTAGGGTAGTTATTAAACCTATCCCACTCTCTAGATACCCCTTAGCACGTAAAGGAATATTATTTGGGGGTCCAGCCATGGAGAAGAGTTTAGACACTAGGATAAGATAAGGAACACACCCATTATAAAGAAATCACATTAGGATTCTCTTTTTAAGCTGTTCCTTAAAACACTAGTGCTTAGGAAATCTATTGGAGGCAGAAGCAGTCAAGGGTAGCCTAGGGTTAGGGTTAGGCTTAGGGTGAGGGTTAGGGTACGGCTTAGGGTACGGGTTCGGGGAGGGGTCCGTGTACGGTGTAGGGTATGGGTTAGGGTTAGGGTTAGGGTTAGTGTTAGGGTTAGGGCTCATTTTAGGGAACGGGTTAGGATTAGAGTACGTGTTAGGTTTAGGGTAGGGGTTAGGGTTAGGGTACGCGTTAGGGTTAGGGTAGTTATTAAACCTATCCCACTGTCTAGATACCCCTTAGCAAGTAAAGGAATATTATTTGGGGGTCCAGCCATGGAGAAGAATTTAGACACTAGGATAAGATAAGGAACACACCCATTATAAAGAAATCACGTTAGGATTCTCTTTTTAAGCTGTTCCTTAAAACACTAGTGCTTAGGAAATCTATTGGAGGCAGAAGCAGTCAAGGGTAGCCTAGGGTTAGGGTTAGGCTTAGGGTTAGGGTTAGGGTACGGCTTAGGGTACGGGTTCGGGGAGGGGTCCGTGTACGGTGTAGGGTATGGGTTAGGGTTAGGGTTAGGGTTAGTGTTAGGGTTAGGGCTCATTTTAGGGAACGGGTTAGGATTAGAGTACGTGTTAGGTTTAGGGTAGGGGTTAGGGTTAGGGTACGCGTTAGGGTTAGGGTAGTTATTAAACCTATCCCACTCTCTAGATACCCCTTAGCAAGTAAAGGAATATTATTTGGGGGTCCAGCCATGGAGAAGAATTTAGACACTAGGATAAGATAAGGAACACACCCATTATAAAGAAATCACGTTAGGATTCTCTTTTTAAGCTGTTCCTTAAAACACTAGTGCTTAGGAAATCTATTGGAGGCAGAAGCAGTCAAGGGTAGCCTAGGGTAAGGGTTAGGCTTAGGGTTAGGGTTAGGGTACGGCTTAGGGTACGGGTTCGGGGAGGGGTCCGTGTACGGTGTAGGGTATGGTTTAGGGTTAGGGTTAGGGTTAGTGTTAGGTTTAGGGCTCATTTTAGGGTATGGGTTAGGATTAGAGTACGTGTTAGGTTTAGGGTAGGGGTTAGGGTTAGGGTACGCGTTAGGGTTAGGGTAGTTATTAAACCTATCCCACTCTCTAGATACCCCTTAGCACGTAAAGGAATATTATTTGGGGGTCCAGCCATGGAAAAGAGTTTAGACACTAGGATAAGATAAGGAACACACCCATTATAAAGAAATCACATTAGGATTCTCTTTTTAAGCTGTTCCTTAAAACACTAGTGCTTAGGAAATCTATTGGAGGCAGAAGCAGTCAAGGGTAGCCTAGGGTTAGGGTTAGGCTTAGGGTTAGGGTTAGGGTACGGCTTAGGGTACGGGTTCGGGGAGGGGTCCGTGTACGGTGTAGGGTATGGGTTAGGGTTAGGGTTAGGGTTAGTGTTAGGGTTAGGGCTCATTTTAGGGAACGGGTTAGGATTAGAGTACGTGTTAGGTTTAGGGTAGGGGTTAGGGTTAGGGTACGCGTTAGGGTTAGGGTAGTTATTAAACCTATCCCACTCTCTAGATACCCCTTAGCAAGTAAAGGAATATTATTTGGGGGTCCAGCCATGGAGAAGAATTTAGACACTAGGATAAGATAAGGAACACACCCATTATAAAGAAATCACATTAGGATTCTCTTTTTAAGCTGTTCCTTAAAACACTAGTGCTTAGGAAATCTATTGGAGGCAGAAGCAGTCAAGGGTAGCCTAGGGTTAGGGTTAGGCTTAGGGTTAGGGTTAGGGTACGGCTTAGGGTACGGGTTCGGGGAGGGGTCCGTGTACGGTGTAGGGTATGGTTTAGGGTTAGGGTTAGGGTTAGTGTTAGGTTTAGGGCTCATTTTAGGTTATGGGTTAGGATTAGAGTACGTGTTAGGTTTAGGGTATGGGTTAGGGTTAGGGTACGCGTTAGGGTTAGGGTAGTTATTAAACCTATCCCACTCTCTAGATACCCCTTAGCACGTAAAGGAATATTATTTGGGGGTCCAGCCATGGAAAAGAGTTTAGACACTAGGATAAGATAAGGAACACACCCATTATAAAGAAATCACATTAGGATTCTCTTTTTAAGCTGTTCCTTAAAACACTAGTGCTTAGGAAATCTATTGGAGGCAGAAGCAGTCAAGGGGAGCCTAGGGTTAGGGTTAGGCTTAGGGTTAGGGTTAGGGTACGGCTTAGGGTACGGGTTCGGGGAGGGGTCCGTGTACGGTGTAGGGTATGGGTTAGGGTTAGGGTTAGGGTTAGTGTTAGGGTTAGGGCTCATTTTAGGGAACGGGTTAGGATTAGAGTACGTGTTAGGTTTAGGGTAGGGGTTAGGGTTAGGGTACGCGTTAGGGTTAGGGTAGTTATTAAACCTATCCCACTCTCTAGATACCCCTTAGCAAGTAAAGGAATATTATTTGGGGGTCCAGCCATGGAGAAGAATTTAGACACTAGGATAAGATAAGGAACACACCCATTATAAAGAAATCACGTTAGGATTCTCTTTTTAAGCTGTTCCTTAAAACACTAGTGCTTAGGAAATCTATTGGAGGCAGAAGCAGTCAAGGGTAGCCTAGGGTTAGGGTTAGGCTTAGGGTTAGGGTTAGGGTACGGCTTAGGGTACGGGTTCGGTGAGGGGTCCGTGTACGGTGTAGGGTATGGGTTAGGGTTAGGGTTAGGGTTAGTGTTAGGGTTAGGGCTCGGTTTAGGGTACGGGTTAGGATTAGGGTACGTGTTAGGGTTAGGGTAAGTGTTAGGGTAAGGGTACGTGTTAGGGTTAGGGTAGTTATTAAACCTATCCCACTCTCTAGCTACCCCTTAGCACGTAAAGGAATATTATTTGGAGGACCAGCCATGGAGAAGAGTTTAGACACTAGGATAAGATAAGGAACACACCCATTATAAAGAAATCACATTAGGATTCTCTTTTTAAGCTGTTCCTTAAAACACTAGTGCTTAGGAAATCTATTGGAGGCAGAAGCAGTCAAGGGTAGCCTAGGGTTAGGGTTAGGCTTAGGGTTAGGGTTAGGGTACGGCTTAGGGTACGGGTTCGGGGAGGGGTCCGTGTACGGTGTAGGGTATGGGTTAGGGTTAGGGTTAGGGTTAGTGTTAGGGTTAGGGCTCATTTTAGGGTACGGGTTAGGATTAGAGTACTTGTTAGGTTTAGGGTAGGGGTTAGGGTTAGGGTACGCGTTAGGGTTAGGGTAGTTATTAAACCTATCCCACTCTCTAGATACCCCTTAGCACGTAAAGGAATATTATTTGGGGGTCCAGCCATGGAGAAGAATTTAGACACTAGGATAAGATATGGAACACACCCATTATAAAGAAATCACATTAGGATTCTCTTTTTAAGCTGTTCCTTAAAACACTAGTGCTTAGGAAATCTATTGGAAGCAGAAGCAGTCAAGGGTAGCCTAGGGTTAGGGTTAGGCTTAGGGTTAGGGTTAGGGTACGGCTTAGGGTACGGGTTCGGGGAGGGGTCCGTGTACGGTGTAGGGTATGGGTTAGGGTTAGGGTTAGGGTTAGTGTTAGAGTTAGGGCTCGGTTTAGGGTACGGCTTAGGATTAGGTTACGTGTTAGGTTTAGGGTAGGGGTTAGGGTTAGGATACGCGTTAGGGTTAGGGTAGTTATTAAAACTATCCCACTCTCTAGATACCCCTTAGCACGTAAAGGAATATTTTTTGGGGGTCCAGCCATGGAGAAGAGTTTAGACACTAGGATAAGATAAGGAACACACCCATTATACAGAAATCACATTAGGATTCTCTTTTTAAGCTGTTCCTTAAAACACTAGTGCTTAGGAAATCTATTGGAGGCAGAAGCAGTCAAGGGTAGCCTAGGGTTAGGGTTAGGCTTAGGGTTAGGTTTAGGGTACGGTTTAGGGTACGGGTTCGGGGAGGGGTCCTTGTACGGTGTAGGGTATGGGTTAGGGTTAGGGTTAGGGTTAGAGTTAGGGTTAGGGCTCGGTTTAGGGTACGGGTTAGGATTAGGGTACATGTTAGGGTTAGGGTAGGGGTTAGGGTTAGGATACGCGTTAGGGTTAGGGTTGTTATTAAACCTATCCCATTCTCTAGATACCCCTTCGCACGTAAAGGAATATTATTTGGGGGTCCAGCCATGGAGAAGAGTTTAGACACTAGGATAAGATAAGGAACACACCCATTATAAAGAAATCACATTAGGATTCTCTTTTTAAGCTGTTCCTTAAAACACTAGTGCTTAGGAAATCTATTGGAGGCAGAAGCAGTCAAGGGTAGCCTAGGGTTAGGGTTAGGCTTAGGGTTAGGGTTAGGGTACGGCTTAGGGTACGGGTTCGGGGAGGGGTCCGTGTACGGTGTAGGGTATGGTTTAGGGTTAGGGTTAGGGTTAGTGTTAGGGTTAGGGCTCATTTTAGGGTACGGGTTAGGATTAGAGTACGTGTTAGGTTTAGGGTAGGGGTTAGGGTTAGGGTACGCGTTAGGGTTAGGGTAGTTATTAAACCTATCCCACTCTCTAGATACCCCTTAGCACGTAAAGGAATATTATTTGGGGGTCCAGCCATGGAGAAGAGTTTAGACACTAGGATAAGATAAGGAACACACCCATTATAAAGAAATCACATTAGGATTCTCTTTTTAAGCTGTTCCTTAAAACACTAGTGCTTAGGAAATCTATTGGAGGCAGAAGCAGTCAAGGGTAGCCTAGGGTTAGGGTTAGGCTTAGGGTGAGGGTTAGGGTACGGCTTAGGGTACGGGTTCGGGGAGGGGTCCGTGTACGGTGTAGGGTATGGGTTAGGGTTAGGGTTAGGGTTAGTGTTAGGGTTAGGGCTCGGTTTAGGGTACGGGTTAGGATTAGGGTACGTGTTAGGTTTAGGGTAGGGGTTAGGGTTAGGATACGCGTTAGGGTTAGGGTAGTTATTAAACCTATCCCACTCTCTAGATACCCGTTAGCACGTAAAGGAATATTATTTGGGGGTCCAGCCATGGAGAAGAGTTTAGACACTAGGATAAGATAAGGAACACACCCATTATAAAGAAATCACATTAGGATTCTCTTTTTAAGCTGTTCCTTAAAACACTAGTGCTTAGGAAATCTATTGGAGGCAGAAGCAGTCAAGGGTAGCCTAGGGTTAGGGTTAGGCTTAGGGTTAGGGTTAGGGTACGGCTTAGGGTACGGGTTCGGGGAGGGGTCCGTGTACAGTGTAGGGTATGGTTTAGGGTTAGGGTTAGGGTTAGTGTTAGGGTTAGGGCTCATTTTAGGGTACGGGTTAGGATTAGAGTACGTGTTAGGTTTAGGGTAGGGGTTAGGGTTAGGGTACGCGTTAGGGTTAGGGTAGTTATTAAACCTATCCCACTCTCTAGATACCCCTTAGCACGTAAAGGAATATTATTTGGGGGTCCAGCCATGGAGAAGAGTTTAGACACTAGGATAAGATAAGGAACACACCCATTATAAAGAAATCACATTAGGATTCTCTTTTTAAGCTGTTCCTTAAAACACTAGTGCTTAGGAAATCTATTGGAGGCAGAAGCAGTCAAGGGTAGCCTAGGGTTAGGGTTAGGCTTAGGGTGAGGGTTAGGGTACGGCTTAGGGTACGGGTTCGGGGAGGGGTCCGTGTACGGTGTAGGGTATGGGTTAGGGTTAGGGTTAGGGTTAGTGTTAGGGTTAGGGCTCATTTTAGGGAACGGGTTAGGATTAGAGTACGTGTTAGGTTTAGGGTAGGGGTTAGGGTTAGGGTACGCGTTAGGGTTAGGGTAGTTATTAAACCTATCCCACTGTCTAGATACCCCTTAGCAAGTAAAGGAATATTATTTGGGGGTCCAGCCATGGAGAAGAATTTAGACACTAGGATAAGATAAGGAACACACCCATTATAAAGAAATCACGTTAGGATTCTCTTTTTAAGCTGTTCCTTAAAACACTAGTGCTTAGGAAATCTATTGGAGGCAGAAGCAGTCAAGGGTAGCCTAGGGTTAGGGTTAGGCTTAGGGTTAGGGTTAGGGTACGGCTTAGGGTACGGGTTCGGGGAGGGGTCCGTGTACGGTGTAGGGTATGGGTTAGGGTTAGGGTTAGGGTTAGTGTTAGGGTTAGGGCTCATTTTAGGGAACGGGTTAGGATTAGAGTACGTGTTAGGTTTAGGGTAGGGGTTAGGGTTAGGGTACGCGTTAGGGTTAGGGTAGTTATTAAACCTATCCCACTCTCTAGATACCCCTTAGCAAGTAAAGGAATATTATTTGGGGGTCCAGCCATGGAGAAGAATTTAGACACTAGGATAAGATAAGGAACACACCCATTATAAAGAAATCACGTTAGGATTCTCTTTTTAAGCTGTTCCTTAAAACACTAGTGCTTAGGAAATCTATTGGAGGCAGAAGCAGTCAAGGGTAGCCTAGGGTAAGGGTTAGGCTTAGGGTTAGGGTTAGGGTACGGCTTAGGGTACGGGTTCGGGGAGGGGTCCGTGTACGGTGTAGGGTATGGTTTAGGGTTAGGGTTAGGGTTAGTGTTAGGTTTAGGGCTCATTTTAGGGTATGGGTTAGGATTAGAGTACGTGTTAGGTTTAGGGTAGGGGTTAGGGTTAGGGTACGCGTTAGGGTTAGGGTAGTTATTAAACCTATCCCACTCTCTAGATACCCCTTAGCACGTAAAGGAATATTATTTGGGGGTCCAGCCATGGAAAAGAGTTTAGACACTAGGATAAGATAAGGAACACACCCATTATAAAGAAATCACATTAGGATTCTCTTTTTAAGCTGTTCCTTAAAACACTAGTGCTTAGGAAATCTATTGGAGGCAGAAGCAGTCAAGGGTAGCCTAGGGTTAGGGTTAGGCTTAGGGTTAGGGTTAGGGTACGGCTTAGGGTACGGGTTCGGGGAGGGGTCCGTGTACGGTGTAGGGTATGGGTTAGGGTTAGGGTTAGGGTTAGTGTTAGGGTTAGGGCTCATTTTAGGGAACGGGTTAGGATTAGAGTACGTGTTAGGTTTAGGGTAGGGGTTAGGGTTAGGGTACGCGTTAGGGTTAGGGTAGTTATTAAACCTATCCCACTCTCTAGATACCCCTTAGCAAGTAAAGGAATATTATTTGGGGGTCCAGCCATGGAGAAGAATTTAGACACTAGGATAAGATAAGGAACACACCCATTATAAAGAAATCACGTTAGGATTCTCTTTTTAAGCTGTTCCTTAAAACACTAGTGCTTAGGAAATCTATTGGAGGCAGAAGCAGTCAAGGGTAGCCTAGGGTTAGGGTTAGGCTTAGGGTTAGGGTTAGGGTACGGCTTAGGGTACGGGTTCGGTGAGGGGTCCGTGTACGGTGTAGGGTATGGGTTAGGGTTAGGGTTAGGGTTAGTGTTAGGGTTAGGGCTCGGTTTAGGGTACGGGTTAGGATTAGGGTACGTGTTAGGGTTAGGGTAAGTGTTAGGGTAAGGGT
Source organism: Balaenoptera ricei (assembly GCF_028023285.1). Taxonomy (NCBI): domain Eukaryota; kingdom Metazoa; phylum Chordata; class Mammalia; order Artiodactyla; family Balaenopteridae; genus Balaenoptera; species Balaenoptera ricei. The sequence continues at coordinate 338,007 of NW_026777462.1, read as the reverse complement.
ACGTGTTAGGGTTAGGGTAGTTATTAAACCTATCCCACTCTCTAGCTACCCCTTAGCACGTAAAGGAATATTATTTGGAGGACCAGCCATGGAGAAGAGTTTAGACACTAGGATAAGATAAGGAACACACCCATTATAAAGAAATCACATTAGGATTCTCTTTTTAAGCTGTTCCTTAAAACACTAGTGCTTAGGAAATCTATTGGAGGCAGAAGCAGTCAAGGGTAGCCTAGGGTTAGGGTTAGGCTTAGGGTTAGGGTTAGGGTACGGCTTAGGGTACGGGTTCAGGGAGGGGTCCGTGTACGGTGTAGGGTATGGGTTAGGGTTAGGGTTAGGGTTAGTGTTAGGGTTAGGGCTCATTTTAGGGTACGGGTTAGGATTAGAGTACTTGTTAGGTTTAGGGTAGGGGTTAGGGTTAGGGTACGCGTTAGGGTTAGGGTAGTTATTAAACCTATCCCACTCTCTAGATACCCCTTAGCACGTAAAGGAATATTATTTGGGGGTCCAGCCATGGAGAAGAATTTAGACACTAGGATAAGATATGGAACACACCCATTATAAAGAAATCACATTAGGATTCTCTTTTTAAGCTGTTCCTTAAAACACTAGTGCTTAGGAAATCTATTGGAAGCAGAAGCAGTCAAGGGTAGCCTAGGGTTAGGGTTAGGCTTAGGGTTAGGGTTAGGGTACGGCTTATGGTACGGGTTCGGGGAGGGGTCCGTGTACGGTGTAGGGTATGGGTTAGGGTTAGGGTTAGGGTTAGTGTTAGAGTTAGGGCTCGGTTTAGGGTACGGCTTAGGATTAGGTTACGTGTTAGGTTTAGGGTAGGGGTTAGGGTTAGGATACGCGTTAGGGTTAGGGTAGTTATTAAAACTATCCCACTCTCTAGATACCCCTTAGCACGTAAAGGAATATTTTTTGGGGGTCCAGCCATGGAGAAGAGTTTAGACACTAGGATAAGATAAGGAACACACCCATTATACAGAAATCACATTAGGATTCTCTTTTTAAGCTGTTCCTTAAAACACTAGTGCTTAGGAAATCTATTGGAGGCAGAAGCAGTCAAGGGTAGCCTAGGGTTAGGGTTAGGCTTAGGGTTAGGTTTAGGGTACGGTTTAGGGTACGGGTTCGGGGAGGGGTCCTTGTACGGTGTAGGGTATGGGTTAGGGTTAGGGTTAGGGTTAGTGTTAGGGTTAGGGCTCATTTTAGGGAACGGGTTAGGATTAGAGTACGTTTTAGGTTTAGGGTAGGGGTTAGGGTTAGGGTACGCGTTAGGGTTAGGGTAGTTATTAAACCTATCCCACTCTCTAGATACCCCTTAGCAAGTAAAGGAATATTATTTGGGGGTCCAGCCATGGAGAAGAATTTAGACACTAGGATAAGATAAGGAACACACCCATTATAAAGAAATCACGTTAGGATTCTCTTTTTAAGCTGTTCCTTAAAACACTAGTGCTTAGGAAATCTATTGGAGGCAGAAGCAGTCAAGGGTAGCCTAGGGTAAGGGTTAGGCTTAGGGTTAGGGTTAGGGTACGGCTTAGGGTACGGGTTCGGGGAGGGGTCCGTGTACGGTGTAGGGTATGGTTTAGGGTTAGGGTTAGGGTTAGTGTTAGGTTTAGGGCTCATTTTAGGGTATGGGTTAGGATTAGAGTACGTGTTAGGTTTAGGGTAGGGGTTAGGGTTAGGGTACGCGTTAGGGTTAGGGTAGTTATTAAACCTATCCCACTCTCTAGATACCCCTTAGCACGTAAAGGAATATTATTTGGGGGTCCAGCCATGGAAAAGAGTTTAGACACTAGGATAAGATAAGGAACACACCCATTATAAAGAAATCACATTAGGATTCTCTTTTTAAGCTGTTCCTTAAAACACTAGTGCTTAGGAAATCTATTGGAGGCAGAAGCAGTCAAGGGTAGCCTAGGGTTAGGGTTAGGCTTAGGGTTAGGGTTAGGGTACGGCTTAGGGTACGGGTTCGGGGAGGGGTCCGTGTACGGTGTAGGGTATGGGTTAGGGTTAGGGTTAGGGTTAGTGTTAGGGTTAGGGCTCATTTTAGGGAACGGGTTAGGATTAGAGTACGTGTTAGGTTTAGGGTAGGGGTTAGGGTTAGGGTACGCGTTAGGGTTAGGGTAGTTATTAAACCTATCCCACTCTCTAGATACCCCTTAGCAAGTAAAGGAATATTATTTGGGGGTCCAGCCATGGAGAAGAATTTAGACACTAGGATAAGATAAGGAACACACCCATTATAAAGAAATCACGTTAGGATTCTCTTTTTAAGCTGTTCCTTAAAACACTAGTGCTTAGGAAATCTATTGGAGGCAGAAGCAGTCAAGGGTAGCCTAGGGTTAGGGTTAGGCTTAGGGTTAGGGTTAGGGTACGGCTTAGGGTACGGGTTCGGTGAGGGGTCCGTGTACGGTGTAGGGTATGGGTTAGGGTTAGGGTTAGGGTTAGTGTTAGGGTTAGGGCTCGGTTTAGGGTACGGGTTAGGATTAGGGTACGTGTTAGGGTTAGGGTAAGTGTTAGGGTAAGGGTACGTGTTAGGGTTAGGGTAGTTATTAAACCTATCCCACTCTCTAGCTACCCCTTAGCACGTAAAGGAATATTATTTGGAGGACCAGCCATGGAGAAGAGTTTAGACACTAGGATAAGATAAGGAACACACCCATTATAAAGAAATCACATTAGGATTCTCTTTTTAAGCTGTTCCTTAAAACACTAGTGCTTAGGAAATCTATTGGAGGCAGAAGCAGTCAAGGGTAGCCTAGGGTTAGGGTTAGGCTTAGGGTTAGGGTTAGGGTACGGCTTAGGGTACGGGTTCAGGGAGGGGTCCGTGTACGGTGTAGGGTATGGGTTAGGGTTAGGGTTAGGGTTAGTGTTAGGGTTAGGGCTCATTTTAGGGTACGGGTTAGGATTAGAGTACTTGTTAGGTTTAGGGTAGGGGTTAGGGTTAGGGTACGCGTTAGGGTTAGGGTAGTTATTAAACCTATCCCACTCTCTAGATACCCCTTAGCACGTAAAGGAATATTATTTGGGGGTCCAGCCATGGAGAAGAATTTAGACACTAGGATAAGATATGGAACACACCCATTATAAAGAAATCACATTAGGATTCTCTTTTTAAGCTGTTCCTTAAAACACTAGTGCTTAGGAAATCTATTGGAAGCAGAAGCAGTCAAGGGTAGCCTAGGGTTAGGGTTAGGCTTAGGGTTAGGGTTAGGGTACGGCTTATGGTACGGGTTCGGGGAGGGGTCCGTGTACGGTGTAGGGTATGGGTTAGGGTTAGGGTTAGGGTTAGTGTTAGAGTTAGGGCTCGGTTTAGGGTACGGCTTAGGATTAGGTTACGTGTTAGGTTTAGGGTAGGGGTTAGGGTTAGGATACGCGTTAGGGTTAGGGTAGTTATTAAAACTATCCCACTCTCTAGATACCCCTTAGCACGTAAAGGAATATTTTTTGGGGGTCCAGCCATGGAGAAGAGTTTAGACACTAGGATAAGATAAGGAACACACCCATTATACAGAAATCACATTAGGATTCTCTTTTTAAGCTGTTCCTTAAAACACTAGTGCTTAGGAAATCTATTGGAGGCAGAAGCAGTCAAGGGTAGCCTAGGGTTAGGGTTAGGCTTAGGGTTAGGTTTAGGGTACGGTTTAGGGTACGGGTTCGGGGAGGGGTCCTTGTACGGTGTAGGGTATGGGTTAGGGTTAGGGTTAGGGTTAGAGTTAGGGTTAGGGCTCGGTTTAGGGTACGGGTTAGGATTAGGGTACATGTTAGGGTTAGGGTAGGGGTTAGGGTTAGGATACGCGTTAGGGTTAGGGTAGTTATTAAACCTATCCCACTCTCTAGATACCCCTTAGCACGTAAAGGAATATTATTTGGGGGTCCAGCCATGGAGAAGAGTTTAGACACTAGGATAAGATAAGGAACACACCCATTATAAAGAAATCACATTAGGATTCTCTTTTTAAGCTGTTCCTTAAAACACTAGTGCTTAGGAAATCTATTGGAGGCAGAAGCAGTCAAGGGTAGCCTAGGGTTAGGGTTAGGCTTAGGGTTAGGGTTAGGGTACGGCTTAGGGTACGGGTTCGGGGAGGGGTCCGTGTACGGTGTAGGGTATGGGTTAGGGTTAGGGTTAGGGTTAGTGTTAGGGTTAGGGCTCATTTTAGGGAACGGGTTAGGATTAGAGTACGTGTTAGGTTTAGGGTAGGGGTTAGGGTTAGGGTACGCGTTAGGGTTAGGGTAGTTATTAAACCTATCCCACTGTCTAGATACCCCTTAGCAAGTAAAGGAATATTATTTGGGGGTCCAGCCATGGAGAAGAATTTAGACACTAGGATAAGATAAGGAACACACCCATTATAAAGAAATCACGTTAGGATTCTCTTTTTAAGCTGTTCCTTAAAACACTAGTGCTTAGGAAATCTATTGGAGGCAGAAGCAGTCAAGGGTAGCCTAGGGTTAGGGTTAGGCTTAGGGTTAGGGTTAGGGTACGGCTTAGGGTACGGGTTCGGGGAGGGGTCCGTGTACGGTGTAGGGTATGGGTTAGGGTTAGGGTTAGGGTTAGTGTTAGGGTTAGGGCTCGGTTTAGGGTACGGGTTAGGATTAGGGTACGTGTTAGGTTTAGGGTAGGGGTTAGGGTTAGGATACGCGTTAGGGTTAGGGTAGTTATTAAACCTATCCCACTCTCTAGATACCCGTTAGCACGTAAAGGAATATTATTTGGGGGTCCAGCCATGGAGAAGAGTTTAGACACTAGGATAAGATAAGGAACACACCCATTATAAAGAAATCACATTAGGATTCTCTTTTTAAGCTGTTCCTTAAAACACTAGTGCTTAGGAAATCTATTGGAGGCAGAAGCAGTCAAGGGTAGCCTAGGGTTAGGGTTAGGCTTAGGGTTAGGGTTAGGGTACGGCTTAGGGTACGGGTTCGGGGAGGGGTCCGTGTACGGTGTAGGGTATGGTTTAGGGTTAGGGTTAGGGTTAGTGTTAGGGTTAGGGCTCATTTTAGGGTACGGGTTAGGATTAGAGTACGTGTTAGGTTTAGGGTAGGGGTTAGGGTTAGTGTACGCGTTAGGGTTAGGGTAGTTATTAAACCTATCCCACTCTCTAGATACCCCTTAGCACGTAAAGGAATATTATTTGGGGGTCCAGCCATGGAGAAGAGTTTAGACACTAGGATAAGATAAGGAACACACCCATTATAAAGAAATCACATTAGGATTCTCTTTTTAAGCTGTTCCTTAAAACACTAGTGCTTAGGAAATCTATTGGAGGCAGAAGCAGTCAAGGGTAGCCTAGGGTTAGGGTTAGGCTTAGGGTGAGGGTTAGGGTACGGCTTAGGGTACGGGTTCGGGGAGGGGTCCGTGTACGGTGTAGGGTATGGGTTAGGGTTAGGGTTAGGGTTAGTGTTAGGGTTAGGGCTCATTTTAGGGAACGGGTTAGGATTAGAGTACGTGTTAGGTTTAGGGTAGGGGTTAGGGTTAGGGTACGCGTTAGGGTTAGGGTAGTTATTAAACCTATCCCACTGTCTAGATACCCCTTAGCAAGTAAAGGAATATTATTTGGGGGTCCAGCCATGGAGAAGAATTTAGACACTAGGATAAGATAAGGAACACACCCATTATAAAGAAATCACGTTAGGATTCTCTTTTTAAGCTGTTCCTTAAAACACTAGTGCTTAGGAAATCTATTGGAGGCAGAAGCAGTCAAGGGTAGCCTAGGGTTAGGGTTAGGCTTAGGGTTAGGGTTAGGGTACGGCTTAGGGTACGGGTTCGGGGAGGGGTCCGTGTACGGTGTAGGGTATGGGTTAGGGTTAGGGTTAGGGTTAGTGTTAGGGTTAGGGCTCGGTTTAGGGTACGGGTTAGGATTAGGGTACGTGTTAGGTTTAGGGTAGGGGTTAGGGTTAGGATACGCGTTAGGGTTAGGGTAGTTATTAAACCTATCCCACTCTCTAGATACCCGTTAGCACGTAAAGGAATATTATTTGGGGGTCCAACCATGGAGAAGAGTTTAGACACTAGGATAAGATAAGGAACACACCCATTATAAAGAAATCACATTAGGATTCTCTTTTTAAGCTGTTCCTTAAAACACTAGTGCTTAGGAAATCTATTGGAGGCAGAAGCAGTCAAGGGTAGCCTAGGGTTAGGGTTAGGCTTAGGGTTAGGGTTAGGGTACGGCTTAGGGTACGGGTTCGGGGAGGGGTCCGTGTACAGTGTAGGGTATGGTTTAGGGTTAGGGTTAGGGTTAGTGTTAGGGTTAGGGCTCATTTTAGGGTACGGGTTAGGATTAGAGTACGTGTTAGGTTTAGGGTAGGGGTTAGGGTTAGGGTACGCGTTAGGGTTAGGGTAGTTATTAAACCTATCCCACTCTCTAGATACCCCTTAGCACGTAAAGGAATATTATTTGGGGGTCCAGCCATGGAGAAGAGTTTAGACACTAGGATAAGATAAGGAACACACCCATTATAAAGAAATCACATTAGGATTCTCTTTTTAAGCTGTTCCTTAAAACACTAGTGCTTAGGAAATCTATTGGAGGCAGAAGCAGTCAAGGGTAGCCTAGGGTTAGGGTTAGGCTTAGGGTGAGGGTTAGGGTACGGCTTAGGGTACGGGTTCGGGGAGGGGTCCGTGTACGGTGTAGGGTATGGGTTAGGGTTAGGGTTAGGGTTAGTGTTAGGGTTAGGGCTCATTTTAGGGAACGGGTTAGGATTAGAGTACGTGTTAGGTTTAGGGTAGGGGTTAGGGTTAGGGTACGCGTTAGGGTTAGGGTAGTTATTAAACCTATCCCACTGTCTAGATACCCCTTAGCAAGTAAAGGAATATTATTTGGGGGTCCAGCCATGGAGAAGAATTTAGACACTAGGATAAGATAAGGAACACACCCATTATAAAGAAATCACGTTAGGATTCTCTTTTTAAGCTGTTCCTTAAAACACTAGTGCTTAGGAAATCTATTGGAGGCAGAAGCAGTCAAGGGTAGCCTAGGGTTAGGGTTAGGCTTAGGGTTAGGGTTAGGGTACGGCTTAGGGTACGGGTTCGGGGAGGGGTCCGTGTACGGTGTAGGGTATGGGTTAGGGTTAGGGTTAGGGTTAGTGTTAGGGTTAGGGCTCATTTTAGGGAACGGGTTAGGATTAGAGTACGTGTTAGGTTTAGGGTAGGGGTTAGGGTTAGGGTACGCGTTAGGGTTAGGGTAGTTATTAAACCTATCCCACTCTCTAGATACCCCTTAGCAAGTAAAGGAATATTATTTGGGGGTCCAGCCATGGAGAAGAATTTAGACACTAGGATAAGATAAGGAACACACCCATTATAAAGAAATCACGTTAGGATTCTCTTTTTAAGCTGTTCCTTAAAACACTAGTGCTTAGGAAATCTATTGGAGGCAGAAGCAGTCAAGGGTAGCCTAGGGTAAGGGTTAGGCTTAGGGTTAGGGTTAGGGTACGGCTTAGGGTACGGGTTCGGGGAGGGGTCCGTGTACGGTGTAGGGTATGGTTTAGGGTTAGGGTTAGGGTTAGTGTTAGGTTTAGGGCTCATTTTAGGGTATGGGTTAGGATTAGAGTACGTGTTAGGTTTAGGGTAGGGGTTAGGGTTAGGGTACGCGTTAGGGTTAGGGTAGTTATTAAACCTATCCCACTCTCTAGATACCCCTTAGCACGTAAAGGAATATTATTTGGGGGTCCAGCCATGGAAAAGAGTTTAGACACTAGGATAAGATAAGGAACACACCCATTATAAAGAAATCACATTAGGATTCTCTTTTTAAGCTGTTCCTTAAAACACTAGTGCTTAGGAAATCTATTGGAGGCAGAAGCAGTCAAGGGTAGCCTAGGGTTAGGGTTAGGCTTAGGGTTAGGGTTAGGGTACGGCTTAGGGTACGGGTTCGGGGAGGGGTCCGTGTACGGTGTAGGGTATGGGTTAGGGTTAGGGTTAGGGTTAGTGTTAGGGTTAGGGCTCATTTTAGGGAACGGGTTAGGATTAGAGTACGTGTTAGGTTTAGGGTAGGGGTTAGGGTTAGGGTACGCGTTAGGGTTAGGGTAGTTATTAAACCTATCCCACTCTCTAGATACCCCTTAGCAAGTAAAGGAATATTATTTGGGGGTCCAGCCATGGAGAAGAATTTAGACACTAGGATAAGATAAGGAACACACCCATTATAAAGAAATCACGTTAGGATTCTCTTTTTAAGCTGTTCCTTAAAACACTAGTGCTTAGGAAATCTATTGGAGGCAGAAGCAGTCAAGGGTAGCCTAGGGTTAGGGTTAGGCTTAGGGTTAGGGTTAGGGTACGGCTTAGGGTACGGGTTCGGTGAGGGGTCCGTGTACGGTGTAGGGTATGGGTTAGGGTTAGGGTTAGGGTTAGTGTTAGGGTTAGGGCTCGGTTTAGGGTACGGGTTAGGATTAGGGTACGTGTTAGGGTTAGGGTAAGTGTTAGGGTAAGGGTACGTGTTAGGGTTAGGGTAGTTATTAAACCTATCCCACTCTCTAGCTACCCCTTAGCACGTAAAGGAATATTATTTGGAGGACCAGCCATGGAGAAGAGTTTAGACACTAGGATAAGATAAGGAACACACCCATTATAAAGAAATCACATTAGGATTCTCTTTTTAAGCTGTTCCTTAAAACACTAGTGCTTAGGAAATCTATTGGAGGCAGAAGCAGTCAAGGGTAGCCTAGGGTTAGGGTTAGGCTTAGGGTTAGGGTTAGGGTACGGCTTAGGGTACGGGTTCGGGGAGGGGTCCGTGTACGGTGTAGGGTATGGGTTAGGGTTAGGGTTAGGGTTAGTGTTAGGGTTAGGGCTCATTTTAGGGTACGGGTTAGGATTAGAGTACTTGTTAGGTTTAGGGTAGGGGTTAGGGTTAGGGTACGCGTTAGGGTTAGGGTAGTTATTAAACCTATCCCACTCTCTAGATACCCCTTAGCACGTAAAGGAATATTATTTGGGGGTCCAGCCATGGAGAAGAATTTAGACACTAGGATAAGATATGGAACACACCCATTATAAAGAAATCACATTAGGATTCTCTTTTTAAGCTGTTCCTTAAAACACTAGTGCTTAGGAAATCTATTGGAAGCAGAAGCAGTCAAGGGTAGCCTAGGGTTAGGGTTAGGCTTAGGGTTAGGGTTAGGGTACGGCTTATGGTACGGGTTCGGGGAGGGGTCCGTGTACGGTGTAGGGTATGGGTTAGGGTTAGGGTTAGGGTTAGTGTTAGAGTTAGGGCTCGGTTTAGGGTACGGCTTAGGATTAGGTTACGTGTTAGGTTTAGGGTAGGGGTTAGGGTTAGGATACGCGTTAGGGTTAGGGTAGTTATTAAAACTATCCCACTCTCTAGATACCCCTTAGCACGTAAAGGAATATTTTTTGGGGGTCCAGCCATGGAGAAGAGTTTAGACACTAGGATAAGATAAGGAACACACCCATTATACAGAAATCACATTAGGATTCTCTTTTTAAGCTGTTCCTTAAAACACTAGTGCTTAGGAAATCTATTGGAGGCAGAAGCAGTCAAGGGTAGCCTAGGGTTAGGGTTAGGCTTAGGGTTAGGTTTAGGGTACGGTTTAGGGTACGGGTTCGGGGAGGGGTCCTTGTACGGTGTAGGGTATGGGTTAGGGTTAGGGTTAGGGTTAGAGTTAGGGTTAGGGCTCGGTTTAGGGTACGGGTTAGGATTAGGGTACATGTTAGGGTTAGGGTAGGGGTTAGGGTTAGGATACGCGTTAGGGTTAGGGTTGTTATTAAACCTATCCCATTCTCTAGATACCCCTTCGCACGTAAAGGAATATTATTTGGGGGTCCAGCCATGGAGAAGAGTTTAGACACTAGGATAAGATAAGGAACACACCCATTATAAAGAAATCACATTAGGATTCTCTTTTTAAGCTGTTCCTTAAAACACTAGTGCTTAGGAAATCTATTGGAGGCAGAAGCAGTCAAGGGTAGCCTAGGGTTAGGGTTAGGCTTAGGGTTAGGGTTAGGGTACGGCTTAGGGTACGGGTTCGGGGAGGGGTCCGTGTACGGTGTAGGGTATGGTTTAGGGTTAGGGTTAGGGTTAGTGTTAGGGTTAGGGCTCATTTTAGGGTACGGGTTAGGATTAGAGTACGTGTTAGGTTTAGGGTAGGGGTTAGGGTTAGGGTACGCGTTAGGGTTAGGGTAGTTATTAAACCTATCCCACTCTCTAGATACCCCTTAGCACGTAAAGGAATATTATTTGGGGGTCCAGCCATGGAGAAGAGTTTAGACACTAGGATAAGATAAGGAACACACCCATTATAAAGAAATCACATTAGGATTCTCTTTTTAAGCTGTTCCTTAAAACACTAGTGCTTAGGAAATCTATTGGAGGCAGAAGCAGTCAAGGGTAGCCTAGGGTTAGGGTTAGGCTTAGGGTTAGGGTTAGGGTACGGCTTAGGGTACGGGTTCGGGGAGGGGTCCGTGTACGGTGTAGGGTATGGGTTAGGGTTAGGGTTAGGGTTAGTGTTAGGGTTAGGGCTCATTTTAGGGAACGGGTTAGGATTAGAGTACGTGTTAGGTTTAGGGTAGGGGTTAGGGTTAGGGTACGCGTTAGGGTTAGGGTAGTTATTAAACCTATCCCACTGTCTAGATACCCCTTAGCAAGTAAAGGAATATTATTTGGGGGTCCAGCCATGGAGAAGAATTTAGACACTAGGATAAGATAAGGAACACACCCATTATAAAGAAATCACGTTAGGATTCTCTTTTTAAGCTGTTCCTTAAAACACTAGTGCTTAGGAAATCTATTGGAGGCAGAAGCAGTCAAGGGTAGCCTAGGGTTAGGGTTAGGCTTAGGGTTAGGGTTAGGGTACGGCTTAGGGTACGGGTTCGGTGAGGGGTCCGTGTACGGTGTAGGGTATGGGTTAGGGTTAGGGTTAGGGTTAGTGTTAGGGTTAGGGCTCGGTTTAGGGTACGGGTTAGGATTAGGGTACGTGTTAGGTTTAGGGTAGGGGTTAGGGTTAGGATACGCGTTAGGGTTAGGGTAGTTATTAAACCTATCCCACTCTCTAGCTACCCCTTAGCACGTAAAGGAATATTATTTGGAGGACCAGCCATGGAGAAGAGTTTAGACACTAGGATAAGATAAGGAACACACCCATTATAAAGAAATCACATTAGGATTCTCTTTTTAAGCTGTTCCTTAAAACACTAGTGCTTAGGAAATCTATTGGAGGCAGAAGCAGTCAAGGGTAGCCTAGGGTTAGGGTTAGGCTTAGGGTTAGGGTTAGGGTACGGCTTAGGGTACGGGTTCGGGGAGGGGTCCGTGTACGGTGTAGGGTATGGGTTAGGGTTAGGGTTAGGGTTAGTGTTAGGGTTAGGGCTCATTTTAGGGTACGGGTTAGGATTAGAGTACTTGTTAGGTTTAGGGTAGGGGTTAGGGTTAGGGTACGCGTTAGGGTTAGGGTAGTTATTAAACCTATCCCACTCTCTAGATACCCCTTAGCACGTAAAGGAATATTATTTGGGGGTCCAGCCATGGAGAAGAATTTAGACACTAGGATAAGATATGGAACACACCCATTATAAAGAAATCACATTAGGATTCTCTTTTTAAGCTGTTCCTTAAAACACTAGTGCTTAGGAAATCTATTGGAAGCAGAAGCAGTCAAGGGTAGCCTAGGGTTAGGGTTAGGCTTAGGGTTAGGGTTAGGGTACGGCTTATGGTACGGGTTCGGGGAGGGGTCCGTGTACGGTGTAGGGTATGGGTTAGGGTTAGGGTTAGGGTTAGTGTTAGAGTTAGGGCTCGGTTTAGGGTACGGCTTAGGATTAGGTTACGTGTTAGGTTTAGGGTAGGGGTTAGGGTTAGGATACGCGTTAGGGTTAGGGTAGTTATTAAAACTATCCCACTCTCTAGATACCCCTTAGCACGTAAAGGAATATTTTTTGGGGGTCCAGCCATGGAGAAGAGTTTAGACACTAGGATAAGATAAGGAACACACCCATTATACAGAAATCACATTAGGATTCTCTTTTTAAGCTGTTCCTTAAAACACTAGTGCTTAGGAAATCTATTGGAGGCAGAAGCAGTCAAGGGTAGCCTAGGGTTAGGGTTAGGCTTAGGGTTAGGTTTAGGGTACGGTTTAGGGTACGGGTTCGGGGAGGGGTCCTTGTACGGTGTAGGGTATGGGTTAGGGTTAGGGTTAGGGTTAGAGTTAGGGTTAGGGCTCGGTTTAGGGTACGGGTTAGGATTAGGGTACATGTTAGGGTTAGGGTAGGGGTTAGGGTTAGGATACGCGTTAGGGTTAGGGTTGTTATTAAACCTATCCCATTCTCTAGATACCCCTTCGCACGTAAAGGAATATTATTTGGGGGTCCAGCCATGGAGAAGAGTTTAGACACTAGGATAAGATAAGGAACACACCCATTATAAAGAAATCACATTAGGATTCTCTTTTTAAGCTGTTCCTTAAAACACTAGTGCTTAGGAAATCTATTGGAGGCAGAAGCAGTCAAGGGTAGCCTAGGGTTAGGGTTAGGCTTAGGGTTAGGGTTAGGGTACGGCTTAGGGTACGGGTTCGGGGAGGGGTCCGTGTACGGTGTAGGGTATGGTTTAGGGTTAGGGTTAGGGTTAGTGTTAGGGTTAGGGCTCATTTTAGGGTACGGGTTAGGATTAGAGTACGTGTTAGGTTTAGGGTAGGGGTTAGGGTTAGGGTACGCGTTAGGGTTAGGGTAGTTATTAAACCTATCCCACTCTCTAGATACCCCTTAGCACGTAAAGGAATATTATTTGGGGGTCCAGCCATGGAGAAGAGTTTAGACACTAGGATAAGATAAGGAACACACCCATTATAAAGAAATCACATTAGGATTCTCTTTTTAAGCTGTTCCTTAAAACACTAGTGCTTAGGAAATCTATTGGAGGCAGAAGCAGTCAAGGGTAGCCTAGGGTTAGGGTTAGGCTTAGGGTGAGGGTTAGGGTACGGCTTAGGGTACGGGTTCGGGGAGGGGTCCGTGTACGGTGTAGGGTATGGGTTAGGGTTAGGGTTAGGGTTAGTGTTAGGGTTAGGGCTCATTTTAGGGAACGGGTTAGGATTAGAGTACGTGTTAGGTTTAGGGTAGGGGTTAGGGTTAGGGTACGCGTTAGGGTTAGGGTAGTTATTAAACCTATCCCACTGTCTAGATACCCCTTAGCAAGTAAAGGAATATTATTTGGGGGTCCAGCCATGGAGAAGAATTTAGACACTAGGATAAGATAAGGAACACACCCATTATAAAGAAATCACGTTAGGATTCTCTTTTTAAGCTGTTCCTTAAAACACTAGTGCTTAGGAAATCTATTGGAGGCAGAAGCAGTCAAGGGTAGCCTAGGGTTAGGGTTAGGCTTAGGGTTAGGGTTAGGGTACGGCTTAGGGTACGGGTTCGGTGAGGGGTCCGTGTACGGTGTAGGGTATGGGTTAGGGTTAGGGTTAGGGTTAGTGTTAGGGTTAGGGCTCGGTTTAGGGTACGGGTTAGGATTAGGGTACGTGTTAGGTTTAGGGTAGGGGTTAGGGTTAGGATACGCGTTAGGGTTAGGGTAGTTATTAAACCTATCCCACTCTCTAGATACCCGTTAGCACGTAAAGGAATATTATTTGGGGGTCCAGCCATGGAGAAGAGTTTAGACACTAGGATAAGATAAGGAACACACCCATTATAAAGAAATCACATTAGGATTCTCTTTTTAAGCTGTTCCTTAAAACACTAGTGCTTAGGAAATCTATTGGAGGCAGAAGCAGTCAAGGGTAGCCTAGGGTTAGGGTTAGGCTTAGGGTTAGGGTTAGGGTACGGCTTAGGGTACGGGTTCGGGGAGGGGTCCGTGTACGGTGTAGGGTATGGTTTAGGGTTAGGGTTAGGGTTAGTGTTAGGGTTAGGGCTCATTTTAGGGTACGGGTTAGGATTAGAGTACGTGTTAGGTTTAGGGTAGGGGTTAGGGTTAGGGTACGCGTTAGGGTTAGGGTAGTTATTAAACCTATCCCACTCTCTAGATACCCCTTAGCACGTAAAGGAATATTATTTGGGGGTCCAGCCATGGAGAAGAGTTTAGACACTAGGATAAGATAAGGAACACACCCATTATAAAGAAATCACATTAGGATTCTCTTTTTAAGCTGTTCCTTAAAACACTAGTGCTTAGGAAATCTATTGGAGGCAGAAGCAGTCAAGGGTAGCCTAGGGTTAGGGTTAGGCTTAGGGTGAGGGTTAGGGTACGGCTTAGGGTACGGGTTCGGGGAGGGGTCCGTGTAGGGTATGGGTTAGGGTTAGGGTTAGGGTTAGTGTTAGGGTTAGGGCTCATTTTAGGGAACGGGTTAGGATTAGAGTACGTGTTAGGTTTAGGGTAGGGGTTAGGGTTAGGGTACGCGTTAGGGTTAGGGTAGTTATTAAACCTATCCCACTCTCTAGATACCCCTTAGCACGTAAAGGAATATTATTTGGGGGTCCAGCCATGGAGAAGAGTTTAGACACTAGGATAAGATAAGGAACACACCCATTATAAAGAAATCACATTAGGATTCTCTTTTTAAGCTGTTCCTTAAAACACTAGTGCTTAGGAAATCTATTGGAGGCAGAAGCAGTCAAGGGTAGCCTAGGGTTAGGGTTAGGCTTAGGGTGAGGGTTAGGGTACGGCTTAGGGTACGGGTTCGGGGAGGGGTCCGTGTACGGTGTAGGGTATGGGTTAGGGTTAGGGTTAGGGTTAGTGTTAGGGTTAGGGCTCATTTTAGGGAACGGGTTAGGATTAGAGTACGTGTTAGGTTTAGGGTAGGGGTTAGGGTTAGGGTACGCGTTAGGGTTAGGGTAGTTATTAAACCTATCCCACTGTCTAGATACCCCTTAGCAAGTAAAGGAATATTATTTGGGGGTCCAGCCATGGAGAAGAATTTAGACACTAGGATAAGATAAGGAACACACCCATTATAAAGAAATCACGTTAGGATTCTCTTTTTAAGCTGTTCCTTAAAACACTAGTGCTTAGGAAATCTATTGGAGGCAGAAGCAGTCAAGGGTAGCCTAGGGTTAGGGTTAGGCTTAGGGTTAGGGTTAGGGTACGGCTTAGGGTACGGGTTCGGGGAGGGGTCCGTGTACGGTGTAGGGTATGGGTTAGGGTTAGGGTTAGGGTTAGTGTTAGGGTTAGGGCTCGGTTTAGGGTACGGGTTAGGATTAGAGTACGTGTTAGGTTTAGGGTAGGGGTTAGGGTTAGGGTACGCGTTAGGGTTAGGGTAGTTATTAAACCTATCCCACTCTCTAGATACCCCTTAGCAAGTAAAGGAATATTATTTGGGGGTCCAGCCATGGAGAAGAATTTAGACACTAGGATAAGATAAGGAACACACCCATTATAAAGAAATCACGTTAGGATTCTCTTTTTAAGCTGTTCCTTAAAACACTAGTGCTTAGGAAATCTATTGGAGGCAGAAGCAGTCAAGGGTAGCCTAGGGTAAGGGTTAGGCTTAGGGTTAGGGTTAGGGTACGGCTTAGGGTACGGGTTCGGGGAGGGGTCCGTGTACGGTGTAGGGTATGGTTTAGGGTTAGGGTTAGGGTTAGTGTTAGGTTTAGGGCTCATTTTAGGGTATGGGTTAGGATTAGAGTACGTGTTAGGTTTAGGGTAGGGGTTAGGGTTAGGGTACGCGTTAGGGTTAGGGTAGTTATTAAACCTATCCCACTCTCTAGATACCCCTTAGCACGTAAAGGAATATTATTTGGGGGTCCAGCCATGGAAAAGAGTTTAGACACTAGGATAAGATAAGGAACACACCCATTATAAAGAAATCACATTAGGATTCTCTTTTTAAGCTGTTCCTTAAAACACTAGTGCTTAGGAAATCTATTGGAGGCAGAAGCAGTCAAGGGTAGCCTAGGGTTAGGGTTAGGCTTAGGGTTAGGGTTAGGGTACGGCTTAGGGTACGGGTTCGGGGAGGGGTCCGTGTACGGTGTAGGGTATGGGTTAGGGTTAGGGTTAGGGTTAGTGTTAGGGTTAGGGCTCATTTTAGGGAACGGGTTAGGATTAGAGTACGTGTTAGGTTTAGGGTAGGGGTTAGGGTTAGGGTACGCGTTAGGGTTAGGGTAGTTATTAAACCTATCCCACTCTCTAGATACCCCTTAGCAAGTAAAGGAATATTATTTGGGGGTCCAGCCATGGAGAAGAATTTAGACACTAGGATAAGATAAGGAACACACCCATTATAAAGAAATCACGTTAGGATTCTCTTTTTAAGCTGTTCCTTAAAACACTAGTGCTTAGGAAATCTATTGGAGGCAGAAGCAGTCAAGGGTAGCCTAGGGTTAGGGTTAGGCTTAGGGTTAGGGTTAGGGTACGGCTTAGGGTACGGGTTCGGTGAGGGGTCCGTGTACGGTGTAGGGTATGGGTTAGGGTTAGGGTTAGGGTTAGTGTTAGGGTTAGGGCTCGGTTTAGGGTACGGGTTAGGATTAGGGTACGTGTTAGGGTTAGGGTAAGTGTTAGGGTAAGGGTACGTGTTAGGGTTAGGGTAGTTATTAAACCTATCCCACTCTCTAGCTACCCCTTAGCACGTAAAGGAATATTATTTGGAGGACCAGCCATGGAGAAGAGTTTAGACACTAGGATAAGATAAGGAACACACCCATTATAAAGAAATCACATTAGGATTCTCTTTTTAAGCTGTTCCTTAAAACACTAGTGCTTAGGAAATCTATTGGAGGCAGAAGCAGTCAAGGGTAGCCTAGGGTTAGGGTTAGGCTTAGGGTTAGGGTTAGGGTACGGCTTAGGGTACGGGTTCGGGGAGGGGTCCGTGTACGGTGTAGGGTATGGGTTAGGGTTAGGGTTAGGGTTAGTGTTAGGGTTAGGGCTCATTTTAGGGTACGGGTTAGGATTAGAGTACTTGTTAGGTTTAGGGTAGGGGTTAGGGTTAGGGTACGCGTTAGGGTTAGGGTAGTTATTAAACCTATCCCACTCTCTAGATACCCCTTAGCACGTAAAGGAATATTATTTGGGGGTCCAGCCATGGAGAAGAATTTAGACACTAGGATAAGATATGGAACACACCCATTATAAAGAAATCACATTAGGATTCTCTTTTTAAGCTGTTCCTTAAAACACTAGTGCTTAGGAAATCTATTGGAAGCAGAAGCAGTCAAGGGTAGCCTAGGGTTAGGGTTAGGCTTAGGGTTAGGGTTAGGGTACGGCTTATGGTACGGGTTCGGGGAGGGGTCCGTGTACGGTGTAGGGTATGGGTTAGGGTTAGGGTTAGGGTTAGTGTTAGAGTTAGGGCTCGGTTTAGGGTACGGCTTAGGATTAGGTTACGTGTTAGGTTTAGGGTAGGGGTTAGGGTTAGGATACGCGTTAGGGTTAGGGTAGTTATTAAAACTATCCCACTCTCTAGATACCCCTTAGCACGTAAAGGAATATTTTTTGGGGGTCCAGCCATGGAGAAGGGTTTAGACACTAGGATAAGATAAGGAACACACCCATTATACAGAAATCACATTAGGATTCTCTTTTTAAGCTGTTCCTTAAAACACTAGTGCTTAGGAAATCTATTGGAGGCAGAAGCAGTCAAGGGTAGCCTAGGGTTAGGGTTAGGCTTAGGGTTAGGTTTAGGGTACGGTTTAGGGTACGGGTTCGGGGAGGGGTCCTTGTACGGTGTAGGGTATGGGTTAGGGTTAGGGTTAGGGTTAGAGTTAGGGTTAGGGCTCGGTTTAGGGTACGGGTTAGGATTAGGGTACATGTTAGGGTTAGGGTAGGGGTTAGGGTTAGGAAACGCGTTAGGGTTAGGGTTGTTATTAAACCTATCCCATTCTCTAGATACCCCTTCGCACGTAAAGGAATATTATTTGGGGGTCCAGCCATGGAGAAGAGTTTAGACACTAGGATAAGATAAGGAACACACCCATTATAAAGAAATCACATTAGGATTCTCTTTTTAAGCTGTTCCTTAAAACACTAGTGCTTAGGAAATCTATTGGAGGCAGAAGCAGTCAAGGGTAGCCTAGGGTTAGGGTTAGGCTTAGGGTTAGGGTTAGGGTACGGCTTAGGGTACGGGTTCGGGGAGGGGTCCGTGTACGGTGTAGGGTATGGTTTAGGGTTAGGGTTAGGGTTAGTGTTAGGGTTAGGGCTCATTTTAGGGTACGGGTTAGGATTAGAGTACGTGTTAGGTTTAGGGTAGGGGTTAGGGTTAGGGTACGCGTTAGGGTTAGGGTAGTTATTAAACCTATCCCACTCTCTAGATACCCCTTAGCACGTAAAGGAATATTATTTGGGGGTCCAGCCATGGAGAAGAGTTTAGACACTAGGATAAGATAAGGAACACACCCATTATAAAGAAATCACATTAGGATTCTCTTTTTAAGCTGTTCCTTAAAACACTAGTGCTTAGGAAATCTATTGGAGGCAGAAGCAGTCAAGGGTAGCCTAGGGTTAGGGTTAGGCTTAGGGTTAGGGTTAGGGTACGGCTTAGGGTACGGGTTCGGGGAGGGGTCCGTGTACGGTGTAGGGTATGGGTTAGGGTTAGGGTTAGGGTTAGTGTTAGGGTTAGGGCTCATTTTAGGGAACGGGTTAGGATTAGAGTACGTGTTAGGTTTAGGGTAGGGGTTAGGGTTAGGGTACGCGTTAGGGTTAGGGTAGTTATTAAACCTATCCCACTCTCTAGATACCCCTTAGCACGTAAAGGAATATTATTTGGGGGTCCAGCCATGGAAAAGAGTTTAGACACTAGGATAAGATAAGGAACACACCCATTATAAAGAAATCACATTAGGATTCTCTTTTTAAGCTGTTCCTTAAAACACTAGTGCTTAGGAAATCTATTGGAGGCAGAAGCAGTCAAGGGTAGCCTAGGGTTAGGGTTAGGCTTAGGGTTAGGGTTAGGGTACGGCTTAGGGTACGGGTTCGGGGAGGGGTCCGTGTACGGTGTAGGGTATGGGTTAGGGTTAGGGTTAGGGTTAGTGTTAGGGTTAGGGCTCATTTTAGGGAACGGGTTAGGATTAGAGTACGTGTTAGGTTTAGGGTAGGGGTTAGGGTTAGGGTACGCGTTAGGGTTAGGGTAGTTATTAAACCTATCCCACTCTCTAGATACCCCTTAGCAAGTAAAGGAATATTATTTGGGGGTCCAGCCATGGAGAAGAATTTAGACACTAGGATAAGATAAGGAACACACCCATTATAAAGAAATCACGTTAGGATTCTCTTTTTAAGCTGTTCCTTAAAACACTAGTGCTTAGGAAATCTATTGGAGGCAGAAGCAGTCAAGGGTAGCCTAGGGTTAGGGTTAGGCTTAGGGTTAGGGTTAGGGTACGGCTTAGGGTACGGGTTCGGTGAGGGGTCCGTGTACGGTGTAGGGTATGGGTTAGGGTTAGGGTTAGGGTTAGTGTTAGGGTTAGGGCTCGGTTTAGGGTACGGGTTAGGATTAGGGTACGTGTTAGGGTTAGGGTAAGTGTTAGGGTAAGGGTACGTGTTAGGGTTAGGGTAGTTATTAAACCTATCCCACTCTCTAGCTACCCCTTAGCACGTAAAGGAATATTATTTGGAGGACCAGCCATGGAGAAGAGTTTAGACACTAGGATAAGATAAGGAACACACCCATTATAAAGAAATCACATTAGGATTCTCTTTTTAAGCTGTTCCTTAAAACACTAGTGCTTAGGAAATCTATTGGAGGCAGAAGCAGTCAAGGGTAGCCTAGGGTTAGGGTTAGGCTTAGGGTTAGGGTTAGGGTACGGCTTAGGGTACGGGTTCGGGGAGGGGTCCGTGTACGGTGTAGGGTATGGGTTAGGGTTAGGGTTAGGGTTAGTGTTAGGGTTAGGGCTCATTTTAGGGTACGGGTTAGGATTAGAGTACTTGTTAGGTTTAGGGTAGGGGTTAGGGTTAGGGTACGCGTTAGGGTTAGGGTAGTTATTAAACCTATCCCACTCTCTAGATACCCCTTAGCACGTAAAGGAATATTATTTGGGGGTCCAGCCATGGAGAAGAATTTAGACACTAGGATAAGATATGGAACACACCCATTATAAAGAAATCACATTAGGATTCTCTTTTTAAGCTGTTCCTTAAAACACTAGTGCTTAGGAAATCTATTGGAAGCAGAAGCAGTCAAGGGTAGCCTAGGGTTAGGGTTAGGCTTAGGGTTAGGGTTAGGGTACGGCTTATGGTACGGGTTCGGGGAGGGGTCCGTGTACGGTGTAGGGTATGGGTTAGGGTTAGGGTTAGGGTTAGTGTTAGAGTTAGGGCTCGGTTTAGGGTACGGCTTAGGATTAGGTTACGTGTTAGGTTTAGGGTAGGGGTTAGGGTTAGGATACGCGTTAGGGTTAGGGTAGTTATTAAAACTATCCCACTCTCTAGATACCCCTTAGCACGTAAAGGAATATTTTTTGGGGGTCCAGCCATGGAGAAGAGTTTAGACACTAGGATAAGATAAGGAACACACCCATTATACAGAAATCACATTAGGATTCTCTTTTTAAGCTGTTCCTTAAAACACTAGTGCTTAGGAAATCTATTGGAGGCAGAAGCAGTCAAGGGTAGCCTAGGGTTAGGGTTAGGCTTAGGGTTAGGTTTAGGGTACGGTTTAGGGTACGGGTTCGGGGAGGGGTCCTTGTACGGTGTAGGGTATGGGTTAGGGTTAGGGTTAGGGTTAGAGTTAGGGTTAGGGCTCGGTTTAGGGTACGGGTTAGGATTAGGGTACATGTTAGGGTTAGGGTAGGGGTTAGGGTTAGGATACGCGTTAGGGTTAGGGTTGTTATTAAACCTATCCCATTCTCTAGATACCCCTTCGCACGTAAAGGAATATTATTTGGGGGTCCAGCCATGGAGAAGAGTTTAGACACTAGGATAAGATAAGGAACACACCCATTATAAAGAAATCACATTAGGATTCTCTTTTTAAGCTGTTCCTTAAAACACTAGTGCTTAGGAAATCTATTGGAGGCAGAAGCAGTCAAGGGTAGCCTAGGGTTAGGGTTAGGCTTAGGGTTAGGGTTAGGGTACGGCTTAGGGTACGGGTTCGGGGAGGGGTCCGTGTACGGTGTAGGGTATGGTTTAGGGTTAGGGTTAGGGTTAGTGTTAGGGTTAGGGCTCATTTTAGGGTACGGGTTAGGATTAGAGTACGTGTTAGGTTTAGGGTAGGGGTTAGGGTTAGGGTACGCGTTAGGGTTAGGGTAGTTATTAAACCTATCCCACTCTCTAGATACCCCTTAGCACGTAAAGGAATATTATTTGGGGGTCCAGCCATGGAGAAGAGTTTAGACACTAGGATAAGATAAGGAACACACCCATTATAAAGAAATCACATTAGGATTCTCTTTTTAAGCTGTTCCTTAAAACACTAGTGCTTAGGAAATCTATTGGAGGCAGAAGCAGTCAAGGGTAGCCTAGGGTTAGGGTTAGGCTTAGGGTTAGGGTTAGGGTACGGCTTAGGGTACGGGTTCGGGGAGGGGTCCGTGTACGGTGTAGGGTATGGGTTAGGGTTAGGGTTAGGGTTAGTGTTAGGGTTAGGGCTCATTTTAGGGAACGGGTTAGGATTAGAGTACGTGTTAGGTTTAGGGTAGGGGTTAGGGTTAGGGTACGCGTTAGGGTTAGGGTAGTTATTAAACCTATCCCACTGTCTAGATACCCCTTAGCAAGTAAAGGAATATTATTTGGGGGTCCAGCCATGGAGAAGAATTTAGACACTAGGATAAGATAAGGAACACACCCATTATAAAGAAATCACGTTAGGATTCTCTTTTTAAGCTGTTCCTTAAAACACTAGTGCTTAGGAAATCTATTGGAGGCAGAAGCAGTCAAGGGTAGCCTAGGGTTAGGGTTAGGCTTAGGGTTAGGGTTAGGGTACGGCTTAGGGTACGGGTTCGGTGAGGGGTCCGTGTACGGTGTAGGGTATGGGTTAGGGTTAGGGTTAGGGTTAGTGTTAGGGTTAGGGCTCGGTTTAGGGTACGGGTTAGGATTAGGGTACGTGTTAGGTTTAGGGTAGGGGTTAGGGTTAGGATACGCGTTAGGGTTAGGGTAGTTATTAAACCTATCCCACTCTCTAGCTACCCCTTAGCACGTAAAGGAATATTATTTGGAGGACCAGCCATGGAGAAGAGTTTAGACACTAGGATAAGATAAGGAACACACCCATTATAAAGAAATCACATTAGGATTCTCTTTTTAAGCTGTTCCTTAAAACACTAGTGCTTAGGAAATCTATTGGAGGCAGAAGCAGTCAAGGGTAGCCTAGGGTTAGGGTTAGGCTTAGGGTTAGGGTTAGGGTACGGCTTAGGGTACGGGTTCGGGGAGGGGTCCGTGTACGGTGTAGGGTATGGGTTAGGGTTAGGGTTAGGGTTAGTGTTAGGGTTAGGGCTCATTTTAGGGTACGGGTTAGGATTAGAGTACTTGTTAGGTTTAGGGTAGGGGTTAGGGTTAGGGTACGCGTTAGGGTTAGGGTAGTTATTAAACCTATCCCACTCTCTAGATACCCCTTAGCACGTAAAGGAATATTATTTGGGGGTCCAGCCATGGAGAAGAATTTAGACACTAGGATAAGATATGGAACACACCCATTATAAAGAAATCACATTAGGATTCTCTTTTTAAGCTGTTCCTTAAAACACTAGTGCTTAGGAAATCTATTGGAAGCAGAAGCAGTCAAGGGTAGCCTAGGGTTAGGGTTAGGCTTAGGGTTAGGGTTAGGGTACGGCTTATGGTACGGGTTCGGGGAGGGGTCCGTGTACGGTGTAGGGTATGGGTTAGGGTTAGGGTTAGGGTTAGTGTTAGAGTTAGGGCTCGGTTTAGGGTACGGCTTAGGATTAGGTTACGTGTTAGGTTTAGGGTAGGGGTTAGGGTTAGGATACGCGTTAGGGTTAGGGTAGTTATTAAAACTATCCCACTCTCTAGATACCCCTTAGCACGTAAAGGAATATTTTTTGGGGGTCCAGCCATGGAGAAGAGTTTAGACACTAGGATAAGATAAGGAACACACCCATTATACAGAAATCACATTAGGATTCTCTTTTTAAGCTGTTCCTTAAAACACTAGTGCTTAGGAAATCTATTGGAGGCAGAAGCAGTCAAGGGTAGCCTAGGGTTAGGGTTAGGCTTAGGGTTAGGTTTAGGGTACGGTTTAGGGTACGGGTTCGGGGAGGGGTCCTTGTACGGTGTAGGGTATGGGTTAGGGTTAGGGTTAGGGTTAGAGTTAGGGTTAGGGCTCGGTTTAGGGTACGGGTTAGGATTAGGGTACATGTTAGGGTTAGGGTAGGGGTTAGGGTTAGGATACGCGTTAGGGTTAGGGTTGTTATTAAACCTATCCCATTCTCTAGATACCCCTTCGCACGTAAAGGAATATTATTTGGGGGTCCAGCCATGGAGAAGAGTTTAGACACTAGGATAAGATAAGGAACACACCCATTATAAAGAAATCACATTAGGATTCTCTTTTTAAGCTGTTCCTTAAAACACTAGTGCTTAGGAAATCTATTGGAGGCAGAAGCAGTCAAGGGTAGCCTAGGGTTAGGGTTAGGCTTAGGGTTAGGGTTAGGGTACGGCTTAGGGTACGGGTTCGGGGAGGGGTCCGTGTACGGTGTAGGGTATGGTTTAGGGTTAGGGTTAGGGTTAGTGTTAGGGTTAGGGCTCATTTTAGGGTACGGGTTAGGATTAGAGTACGTGTTAGGTTTAGGGTAGGGGTTAGGGTTAGGGTACGCGTTAGGGTTAGGGTAGTTATTAAACCTATCCCACTCTCTAGATACCCCTTAGCACGTAAAGGAATATTATTTGGGGGTCCAGCCATGGAGAAGAGTTTAGACACTAGGATAAGATAAGGAACACACCCATTATAAAGAAATCACATTAGGATTCTCTTTTTAAGCTGTTCCTTAAAACACTAGTGCTTAGGAAATCTATTGGAGGCAGAAGCAGTCAAGGGTAGCCTAGGGTTAGGGTTAGGCTTAGGGTGAGGGTTAGGGTACGGCTTAGGGTACGGGTTCGGGGAGGGGTCCGTGTACGGTGTAGGGTATGGGTTAGGGTTAGGGTTAGGGTTAGTGTTAGGGTTAGGGCTCATTTTAGGGAACGGGTTAGGATTAGAGTACGTGTTAGGTTTAGGGTAGGGGTTAGGGTTAGGGTACGCGTTAGGGTTAGGGTAGTTATTAAACCTATCCCACTGTCTAGATACCCCTTAGCAAGTAAAGGAATATTATTTGGGGGTCCAGCCATGGAGAAGAATTTAGACACTAGGATAAGATAAGGAACACACCCATTATAAAGAAATCACGTTAGGATTCTCTTTTTAAGCTGTTCCTTAAAACACTAGTGCTTAGGAAATCTATTGGAGGCAGAAGCAGTCAAGGGTAGCCTAGGGTTAGGGTTAGGCTTAGGGTTAGGGTTAGGGTACGGCTTAGGGTACGGGTTCGGTGAGGGGTCCGTGTACGGTGTAGGGTATGGGTTAGGGTTAGGGTTAGGGTTAGTGTTAGGGTTAGGGCTCGGTTTAGGGTACGGGTTAGGATTAGGGTACGTGTTAGGTTTAGGGTAGGGGTTAGGGTTAGGATACGCGTTAGGGTTAGGGTAGTTATTAAACCTATCCCACTCTCTAGATACCCGTTAGCACGTAAAGGAATATTATTTGGGGGTCCAGCCATGGAGAAGAGTTTAGACACTAGGATAAGATAAGGAACACACCCATTATAAAGAAATCACATTAGGATTCTCTTTTTAAGCTGTTCCTTAAAACACTAGTGCTTAGGAAATCTATTGGAGGCAGAAGCAGTCAAGGGTAGCCTAGGGTTAGGGTTAGGCTTAGGGTTAGGGTTAGGGTACGGCTTAGGGTACGGGTTCGGGGAGGGGTCCGTGTACGGTGTAGGGTATGGTTTAGGGTTAGGGTTAGGGTTAGTGTTAGGGTTAGGGCTCATTTTAGGGTACGGGTTAGGATTAGAGTACGTGTTAGGTTTAGGGTAGGGGTTAGGGTTAGGGTACGCGTTAGGGTTAGGGTAGTTATTAAACCTATCCCACTCTCTAGATACCCCTTAGCACGTAAAGGAATATTATTTGGGGGTCCAGCCATGGAGAAGAGTTTAGACACTAGGATAAGATAAGGAACACACCCATTATAAAGAAATCACATTAGGATTCTCTTTTTAAGCTGTTCCTTAAAACACTAGTGCTTAGGAAATCTATTGGAGGCAGAAGCAGTCAAGGGTAGCCTAGGGTTAGGGTTAGGCTTAGGGTGAGGGTTAGGGTACGGCTTAGGGTACGGGTTCGGGGAGGGGTCCGTGTAGGGTATGGGTTAGGGTTAGGGTTAGGGTTAGTGTTAGGGTTAGGGCTCATTTTAGGGAACGGGTTAGGATTAGAGTACGTGTTAGGTTTAGGGTAGGGGTTAGGGTTAGGGTACGCGTTAGGGTTAGGGTAGTTATTAAACCTATCCCACTCTCTAGATACCCCTTAGCACGTAAAGGAATATTATTTGGGGGTCCAGCCATGGAGAAGAGTTTAGACACTAGGATAAGATAAGGAACACACCCATTATAAAGAAATCACATTAGGATTCTCTTTTTAAGCTGTTCCTTAAAACACTAGTGCTTAGGAAATCTATTGGAGGCAGAAGCAGTCAAGGGTAGCCTAGGGTTAGGGTTAGGCTTAGGGTGAGGGTTAGGGTACGGCTTAGGGTACGGGTTCGGGGAGGGGTCCGTGTACGGTGTAGGGTATGGGTTAGGGTTAGGGTTAGGGTTAGTGTTAGGGTTAGGGCTCATTTTAGGGAACGGGTTAGGATTAGAGTACGTGTTAGGTTTAGGGTAGGGGTTAGGGTTAGGGTACGCGTTAGGGTTAGGGTAGTTATTAAACCTATCCCACTGTCTAGATACCCCTTAGCAAGTAAAGGAATATTATTTGGGGGTCCAGCCATGGAGAAGAATTTAGACACTAGGATAAGATAAGGAACACACCCATTATAAAGAAATCACGTTAGGATTCTCTTTTTAAGCTGTTCCTTAAAACACTAGTGCTTAGGAAATCTATTGGAGGCAGAAGCAGTCAAGGGTAGCCTAGGGTTAGGGTTAGGCTTAGGGTTAGGGTTAGGGTACGGCTTAGGGTACGGGTTCGGGGAGGGGTCCGTGTACGGTGTAGGGTATGGGTTAGGGTTAGGGTTAGGGTTAGTGTTAGGGTTAGGGCTCGGTTTAGGGTACGGGTTAGGATTAGAGTACGTGTTAGGTTTAGGGTAGGGGTTAGGGTTAGGGTACGCGTTAGGGTTAGGGTAGTTATTAAACCTATCCCACTCTCTAGATACCCCTTAGCAAGTAAAGGAATATTATTTGGGGGTCCAGCCATGGAGAAGAATTTAGACACTAGGATAAGATAAGGAACACACCCATTATAAAGAAATCACGTTAGGATTCTCTTTTTAAGCTGTTCCTTAAAACACTAGTGCTTAGGAAATCTATTGGAGGCAGAAGCAGTCAAGGGTAGCCTAGGGTAAGGGTTAGGCTTAGGGTTAGGGTTAGGGTACGGCTTAGGGTACGGGTTCGGGGAGGGGTCCGTGTACGGTGTAGGGTATGGTTTAGGGTTAGGGTTAGGGTTAGTGTTAGGTTTAGGGCTCATTTTAGGGTATGGGTTAGGATTAGAGTACGTGTTAGGTTTAGGGTAGGGGTTAGGGTTAGGGTACGCGTTAGGGTTAGGGTAGTTATTAAACCTATCCCACTCTCTAGATACCCCTTAGCACGTAAAGGAATATTATTTGGGGGTCCAGCCATGGAAAAGAGTTTAGACACTAGGATAAGATAAGGAACACACCCATTATAAAGAAATCACATTAGGATTCTCTTTTTAAGCTGTTCCTTAAAACACTAGTGCTTAGGAAATCTATTGGAGGCAGAAGCAGTCAAGGGTAGCCTAGGGTTAGGGTTAGGCTTAGGGTTAGGGTTAGGGTACGGCTTAGGGTACGGGTTCGGGGAGGGGTCCGTGTACGGTGTAGGGTATGGGTTAGGGTTAGGGTTAGGGTTAGTGTTAGGGTTAGGGCTCATTTTAGGGAACGGGTTAGGATTAGAGTACGTGTTAGGTTTAGGGTAGGGGTTAGGGTTAGGGTACGCGTTAGGGTTAGGGTAGTTATTAAACCTATCCCACTCTCTAGATACCCCTTAGCAAGTAAAGGAATATTATTTGGGGGTCCAGCCATGGAGAAGAATTTAGACACTAGGATAAGATAAGGAACACACCCATTATAAAGAAATCACGTTAGGATTCTCTTTTTAAGCTGTTCCTTAAAACACTAGTGCTTAGGAAATCTATTGGAGGCAGAAGCAGTCAAGGGTAGCCTAGGGTTAGGGTTAGGCTTAGGGTTAGGGTTAGGGTACGGCTTAGGGTACGGGTTCGGTGAGGGGTCCGTGTACGGTGTAGGGTATGGGTTAGGGTTAGGGTTAGGGTTAGTGTTAGGGTTAGGGCTCGGTTTAGGGTACGGGTTAGGATTAGGGTACGTGTTAGGGTTAGGGTAAGTGTTAGGGTAAGGGTACGTGTTAGGGTTAGGGTAGTTATTAAACCTATCCCACTCTCTAGCTACCCCTTAGCACGTAAAGGAATATTATTTGGAGGACCAGCCATGGAGAAGAGTTTAGACACTAGGATAAGATAAGGAACACACCCATTATAAAGAAATCACATTAGGATTCTCTTTTTAAGCTGTTCCTTAAAACACTAGTGCTTAGGAAATCTATTGGAGGCAGAAGCAGTCAAGGGTAGCCTAGGGTTAGGGTTAGGCTTAGGGTTAGGGTTAGGGTACGGCTTAGGGTACGGGTTCGGGGAGGGGTCCGTGTACGGTGTAGGGTATGGGTTAGGGTTAGGGTTAGGGTTAGTGTTAGGGTTAGGGCTCATTTTAGGGTACGGGTTAGGATTAGAGTACTTGTTAGGTTTAGGGTAGGGGTTAGGGTTAGGGTACGCGTTAGGGTTAGGGTAGTTATTAAACCTATCCCACTCTCTAGATACCCCTTAGCACGTAAAGGAATATTATTTGGGGGTCCAGCCATGGAGAAGAATTTAGACACTAGGATAAGATATGGAACACACCCATTATAAAGAAATCACATTAGGATTCTCTTTTTAAGCTGTTCCTTAAAACACTAGTGCTTAGGAAATCTATTGGAAGCAGAAGCAGTCAAGGGTAGCCTAGGGTTAGGGTTAGGCTTAGGGTTAGGGTTAGGGTACGGCTTATGGTACGGGTTCGGGGAGGGGTCCGTGTACGGTGTAGGGTATGGGTTAGGGTTAGGGTTAGGGTTAGTGTTAGAGTTAGGGCTCGGTTTAGGGTACGGCTTAGGATTAGGTTACGTGTTAGGTTTAGGGTAGGGGTTAGGGTTAGGATACGCGTTAGGGTTAGGGTAGTTATTAAAACTATCCCACTCTCTAGATACCCCTTAGCACGTAAAGGAATATTTTTTGGGGGTCCAGCCATGGAGAAGGGTTTAGACACTAGGATAAGATAAGGAACACACCCATTATACAGAAATCACATTAGGATTCTCTTTTTAAGCTGTTCCTTAAAACACTAGTGCTTAGGAAATCTATTGGAGGCAGAAGCAGTCAAGGGTAGCCTAGGGTTAGGGTTAGGCTTAGGGTTAGGTTTAGGGTACGGTTTAGGGTACGGGTTCGGGGAGGGGTCCTTGTACGGTGTAGGGTATGGGTTAGGGTTAGGGTTAGGGTTAGAGTTAGGGTTAGGGCTCGGTTTAGGGTACGGGTTAGGATTAGGGTACATGTTAGGGTTAGGGTAGGGGTTAGGGTTAGGAAACGCGTTAGGGTTAGGGTTGTTATTAAACCTATCCCATTCTCTAGATACCCCTTCGCACGTAAAGGAATATTATTTGGGGGTCCAGCCATGGAGAAGAGTTTAGACACTAGGATAAGATAAGGAACACACCCATTATAAAGAAATCACATTAGGATTCTCTTTTTAAGCTGTTCCTTAAAACACTAGTGCTTAGGAAATCTATTGAGGCAGAAGCAGTCAAGGGTAGCCTAGGGTTAGGGTTAGGCTTAGGGTTAGGGTTAGGGTACGGCTTAGGGTACGGGTTCGGGGAGGGGTCCGTGTACGGTGTAGGGTATGGTTTAGGGTTAGGGTTAGGGTTAGTGTTAGGGTTAGGGCTCATTTTAGGGTACGGGTTAGGATTAGAGTACGTGTTAGGTTTAGGGTAGGGGTTAGGGTTAGGGTACGCGTTAGGGTTAGGGTAGTTATTAAACCTATCCCACTCTCTAGATACCCCTTAGCACGTAAAGGAATATTATTTGGGGGTCAGCCATGGAGAAGAGTTTAGACACTAGGATAAGATAAGGAACACACCCATTATAAAGAAATCACATTAGGAATTCTCTTTTAAGCTGTTCCTTAAAACACTAGTGCTTAGGAAATCTATTGGAGGCAGAAGCAGTCAAGGGTAGCCTAGGGTTAGGGTTAGGCTTAGGGTTAGGGTTAGGGTACGGCTTAGGGTACGGGTTCGGGGAGGGGTCCGTGTACGGTGTAGGGTATGGGTTAGGGTTAGGGTTAGGGTTAGTGTTAGGGTTAGGGCTCATTTTAGGGAACGGGTTAGGATTAGAGTACGTGTTAGGTTTAGGGTAGGGGTTAGGGTTAGGGTACGCGTTAGGGTTAGGGTAGTTATTAAACCTATCCCACTGTCTAGATACCCCTTAGCAAGTAAAGGAATATTATTTGGGGTCCAGCCATGGAGAAGAATTTAGACACTAGGATAAGATAAGGAACACACCCATTATAAAGAAATCACGTTAGGATTCTCTTTTTAAGCTGTTCCTTAAAACACTAGTGCTTAGGAAATCTATTGGAGGCAGAAGCAGTCAAGGGTAGCCTAGGGTTAGGGTTAGGCTTAGGGTTAGGGTTAGGGTACGGCTTAGGGTACGGGTTCGGGGAGGGGTCCGTGTACGGTGTAGGGTATGGGTTAGGGTTAGGGTTAGGGTTAGTGTTAGGGTTAGGGCTCGGTTTAGGGTACGGGTTAGGATTAGGGTACGTGTTAGGTTTAGGGTAGGGGTTAGGGTTAGGATACGCGTTAGGGTTAGGGTAGTTATTAACCTATCCCACTCTCTAGATACCCGTTAGCACGTAAAGGAATATTATTTGGGGGTCCAGCCATGGAGAAGAGTTTAGACACTAGGATAAGATAAGGAACACACCCATTATAAAGAAATCACATTAGGATTCTCTTTTTAAGCTGTTCCTTAAAACACTAGTGCTTAGGAAATCTATTGGAGGCAGAAGCAGTCAAGGGTAGCCTAGGGTTAGGGTTAGGCTTAGGGTTAGGGTTAGGGTACGGCTTAGGGTACGGGTTCGGGGAGGGGTCCGTGTACGGTGTAGGGTATGGTTTAGGGTTAGGGTTAGGGTTAGTGTTAGGGTTAGGGCTCATTTTAGGGTACGGGTTAGGATTAGAGTACGTGTTAGGTTTAGGGTAGGGGTTAGGGTTAGGGTACGCGTTAGGGTTAGGGTAGTTATTAAACCTATCCCACTCTCTAGATACCCCTTAGCACGTAAAGGAATATTATTTGGGGGTCCAGCCATGGAGAAGAGTTTAGACACTAGGATAAGATAAGGAACACACCCATTATAAAGAAATCACATTAGGATTCTCTTTTTAAGCTGTTCCTTAAAACACTAGTGCTTAGGAAATCTATTGGAGGCAGAAGCAGTCAAGGGTAGCCTAGGGTTAGGGTTAGGCTTAGGGTGAGGGTTAGGGTACGGCTTAGGGTACGGGTTCGGGGAGGGGTCCGTGTAGGGTATGGGTTAGGGTTAGGGTTAGGGTTAGTGTTAGGGTTAGGGCTCATTTTAGGGAACGGGTTAGGATTAGAGTACGTGTTAGGTTTAGGGTAGGGGTTAGGGTTAGGGTACGCGTTAGGGTTAGGGTAGTTATTAAACCTATCCCACTCTCTAGATACCCCTTAGCAAGTAAAGGAATATTATTTGGGGGTCCAGCCATGGAGAAGAATTTAGACACTAGGATAAGATAAGGAACACACCCATTATAAAGAAATCACGTTAGGATTCTCTTTTTAAGCTGTTCCTTAAAACACTAGTGCTTAGGAAATCTATTGGAGGCAGAAGCAGTCAAGGGTAGCCTAGGGTTAGGGTTAGGCTTAGGGTTAGGGTTAGGGTACGGCTTAGGGTACGGGTTCGGGGAGGGGTCCGTGTACGGTGTAGGGTATGGGTTAGGGTTAGGGTTAGGGTTAGTGTTAGGGTTAGGGCTCATTTTAGGGAACGGGTTAGGATTAGAGTACGTGTTAGGTTTAGGGTAGGGGTTAGGGTTAGGGTACGCGTTAGGGTTAGGGTAGTTATTAAACCTATCCCACTCTCTAGATACCCCTTAGCAAGTAAAGGAATATTATTTGGGGGTCCAGCCATGGAGAAGAATTTAGACACTAGGATAAGATAAGGAACACACCCATTATAAAGAAATCACATTCGGATTCTCTTTTTAAGCTGT
The DNA here is from genome assembly GCF_028023285.1 of Balaenoptera ricei. Lineage (NCBI taxonomy): Eukaryota > Metazoa > Chordata > Mammalia > Artiodactyla > Balaenopteridae > Balaenoptera > Balaenoptera ricei. Next base: position 306,632 of record NW_026777462.1, on the reverse strand, counting down.
TCCTTAAAACACTAGTGCTTAGGAAATCTATTGGAGGCAGAAGCAGTCAAGGGTAGCCTAGGGTAAGGGTTAGGCTTAGGGTTAGGGTTAGGGTACGGCTTAGGGTACGGGTTCGGGGAGGGGTCCGTGTACGGTGTAGGGTATGGTTTAGGGTTAGGGTTAGGGTTAGTGTTAGGTTTAGGGCTCATTTTAGGGTATGGGTTAGGATTAGAGTACGTGTTAGGTTTAGGGTAGGGGTTAGGGTTAGGGTACGCGTTAGGGTTAGGGTAGTTATTAAACCTATCCCACTCTCTAGATACCCCTTAGCACGTAAAGGAATATTATTTGGGGGTCCAGCCATGGAAAAGAGTTTAGACACTAGGATAAGATAAGGAACACACCCATTATAAAGAAATCACATTAGGATTCTCTTTTTAAGCTGTTCCTTAAAACACTAGTGCTTAGGAAATCTATTGGAGGCAGAAGCAGTCAAGGGTAGCCTAGGGTTAGGGTTAGGCTTAGGGTTAGGGTTAGGGTACGGCTTAGGGTACGGGTTCGGGGAGGGGTCCGTGTACGGTGTAGGGTATGGGTTAGGGTTAGGGTTAGGGTTAGTGTTAGGGTTAGGGCTCATTTTAGGGAACGGGTTAGGATTAGACTACGTGTTAGGTTTAGGGTAGGGGTTAGGGTTAGGGTACGCGTTAGGGTTAGGGTAGTTATTAAACCTATCCCACTCTCTAGATACCCCTTAGCAAGTAAAGGAATATTATTTGGGGGTCCAGCCATGGAGAAGAATTTAGACACTAGGATAAGATAAGGAACACACCCATTATAAAGAAATCACGTTAGGATTCTCTTTTTAAGCTGTTCCTTAAAACACTAGTGCTTAGGAAATCTATTGGAGGCAGAAGCAGTCAAGGGTAGCCTAGGGTTAGGGTTAGGCTTAGGGTTAGGGTTAGGGTACGGCTTAGGGTACGGGTTCGGTGAGGGGTCCGTGTACGGTGTAGGGTATGGGTTAGGGTTAGGGTTAGGGTTAGTGTTAGGGTTAGGGCTCGGTTTAGGGTACGGGTTAGGATTAGGGTACGTGTTAGGGTTAGGGTAAGTGTTAGGGTAAGGGTACGTGTTAGGGTTAGGGTAGTTATTAAACCTATCCCACTCTCTAGCTACCCCTTAGCACGTAAAGGAATATTATTTGGAGGACCAGCCATGGAGAAGAGTTTAGACACTAGGATAAGATAAGGAACACACCCATTATAAAGAAATCACATTAGGATTCTCTTTTTAAGCTGTTCCTTAAAACACTAGTGCTTAGGAAATCTATTGGAGGCAGAAGCAGTCAAGGGTAGCCTAGGGTTAGGGTTAGGCTTAGGGTTAGGGTTAGGGTACGGCTTAGGGTACGGGTTCGGGGAGGGGTCCGTGTACGGTGTAGGGTATGGGTTAGGGTTAGGGTTAGGGTTAGTGTTAGGGTTAGGGCTCATTTTAGGGTACGGGTTAGGATTAGAGTACTTGTTAGGTTTAGGGTAGGGGTTAGGGTTAGGGTACGCGTTAGGGTTAGGGTAGTTATTAAACCTATCCCACTCTCTAGATACCCCTTAGCACGTAAAGGAATATTATTTGGGGGTCCAGCCATGGAGAAGAATTTAGACACTAGGATAAGATATGGAACACACCCATTATAAAGAAATCACATTACGATTCTCTTTTTAAGCTGTTCCTTAAAACACTAGTGCTTAGGAAATCTATTGGAAGCAGAAGCAGTCAAGGGTAGCCTAGGGTTAGGGTTAGGCTTAGGGTTAGGGTTAGGGTACGGCTTATGGTACGGGTTCGGGGAGAGGTCCGTGTACGGTGTAGGGTATGGGTTAGGGTTAGGGTTAGGGTTAGTGTTAGGGTTAGGGCTCGGTTTAGGGTACGGGTTACGATTAGGGTACATGTTAGGGTTAGGGTAGGGGTTAGGGTTATGAAACGCGTTAGGGTTAGGGTTGTTATTAAACCTATCCCATTCTCTAGATACCCCTTAGCACGTAAAGGAATATTATTTGGGGGTCCAGCCATGGAGAAGAGTTTAGACAATAGGATAAGATAAGGAACACACCCATTATACAGAAATCACATTAGGATTCTCTTTTTAAGCTGTTCCTTAAAACACTAGTGCTTAGGAAATCTATTGGAGGCAGAAGCAGTCAAGGGTAGCCTAGGGTTAGGGTTAGGCTTAGGGTTAGGGTTAGGGTACGGCTTAGGGTACGGGTTCGGGGAGGGGTCCGTGTACGGTGTAGGGTATGGGTTAGGGTTAGGGTTAGGGTTAGTGTTAGGGTTAGGGCTCGGTTTAGGGTACGGGTTAGGATTAGGGTACGTGTTAGGGTTAGGGTAGGGGTTAGGGTTAGGGTACGCGTTAGGGTTAGGGTTGTTATTAAACCTATCCCATTCTCTAGATACCCGTTAGCACGTAAAGGAATATTATTTGGGGGTCCAGCCATGGAGAAGAGTTTAGACACTAGGATAAGATAAGGAACACACCCATTATAAAGAAATCACATTAGGATTCTCTTTTTAAGCTGTTCCTTAAAACACTAGTGCTTAGGAAATCTATTGGAGGCAGAAGCAGTCAAGGGTAGCCTAGGGTTAGGGTTAGGCTTAGGGTTAGGGTTAGGGTACGGCTTAGGGTACGGGTTCGGGGAGGGGTCCGTGTACGGTGTAGGGTATGGGTTAGGGTTAGGGTTAGTGTTAGGGTTTGGGCTCATTTTAGGGTACGGGTTAGGATAAGAGTACGTGTTAGGTTTAGGGTAGGGGTTAGGGTTAGGGTACGCGTTAGGGTTAGGGTAGTTATTAAACCTATCCCACTCTCTAGATACCCCTTAGCACGTAAAGGAATATTATTTGGGGGTCCAGCCATGGAGAAGAATTTAGACACTAGGATAAGATAAGGAACACACCCATTATAAAGAAATCACATTAGGATTCTCTTTTTAAGCTGTTCCTTAAAACACTAGTGCTTAGGAAATCTATTGGAAGCAGAAGCAGTCAAGGGTAGCCTAGGGTTAGGGTTAGGCTTAGGGTTAGGGTTAGGGTACGGCTTATGGTACGGGTTCGGGGAGGGGTCCGTGTACGGTGTAGGGTATGGGTTAGGGTTAGGGTTAGGGTTAGTGTTAGGGTTAGGGCTCGGTTTAGGGTACGGGTTACGATTAGGGTACATGTTAGGGTTAGGGTAGGGGTTAGGGTTAGGATACGCGTTAGGGTTAGGGTAGTTATTAAACCTATCCCACTCTCTAGATACCCCTTAGCACGTAAAGGAATATTATTTGGGGGTCCAGCCATGGAGAAGAGTTTAGACACTAGGATAAGATAAGGAACACACCCATTATACAGAAATCACATTAGGATTCTCTTTTTAAGCTGTTCCTTAAAACACTAGTGCTTAGGAAATCTATTGGAGGCAGAAGCAGTCAAGGGTAGCCTAGGGTTAGGGTTAGGCTTAGGGTTAGGGTTAGGGTACGGCTTAGGGTACGGGTTCGGGGAGGGGTCCGTGTACGGTGTAGTGTATGGGTTAGGGTTAGGGTTAGGTTAGTGTTAGGGTTAGGGCTCGGTTTAGGGTACGGGTTAGGATAAGAGTACGTGTTAGGTTTAGGGTAGGGGTTAGGGTTAGGGTACGCGTTAGGGTTAGGGTAGTTATTAAACCTATCCCACTCTCTAGATACCCCTTAGCACGTAAAGGAATATTATTTGGGGGTCCAGCCATGGAGAAGAATTTAGACACTAGGATAAGATAAGGAACACACCCATTATAAAGAAATCACATTAGGATTCTCTTTTTAAGCTGTTCCTTAAAACACTAGTGCTTAGGAAATCTATTGGAGGCAGAAGCAGTCAAGGGTAGCCTAGGGTTAGGGTTAGGCTTAGGGTTAGGGTTAGGGTACGGCTTAGGGTACGGGTTCGGGGAGGGGTCCGTGTACGGTGTAGGGTATGGTTTAGGGTTAGGGTTAGGGTTAGTGTTAGGGTTAGGGCTCATTTTAGGGTACGGGTTAGGATTAGAGTACGTGTTAGGTTTAGGGTAGGGGTTAGGGTTAGGGTACGCGTTAGGGTTAGGGTAGTTATTAAACCTATCCCACTCTCTAGATACCCCTTAGCACGTAAAGGAATATTATTTGGGGGTCCAGCCATGGAGAAGAGTTTAGACACTAGGATAAGATAAGGAACACACCCATTATAAAGAAATCACATTAGGATTCTCTTTTTAAGCTGTTCCTTAAAACACTAGTGCTTAGGAAATCTATTGGAGGCAGAAGCAGTCAAGGGTAGCCTAGGGTTAGGGTTAGGCTTAGGGTGAGGGTTAGGGTACGGCTTAGGGTACGGGTTCGGGGAGGGGTCCGTGTACGGTGTAGGGTATGGGTTAGGGTTAGGGTTAGGGTTAGTGTTAGGGTTAGGGCTCATTTTAGGGAACGGGTTAGGATTAGAGTACGTGTTAGGTTTAGGGTAGGGGTTAGGGTTAGGGTACGCGTTAGGGTTAGGGTAGTTATTAAACCTATCCCACTGTCTAGATACCCCTTAGCAAGTAAAGGAATATTATTTGGGGGTCCAGCCATGAAGAAGAATTTAGACACTAGGATAAGATAAGGAACACACCCATTATAAAGAAATCACGTTAGGATTCTCTTTTTAAGCTGTTCCTTAAAACACTAGTGCTTAGGAAATCTATTGGAGGCAGAAGCAGTCAAGGGTAGCCTAGGGTTAGGGTTAGGCTTAGGCTTAGGGTTAGGGTACGGCTTAGGGTACGGGTTCGGTGAGGGGTCCGTGTACGGTGTAGGGTATGGGTTAGGGTTAGGGTTAGGGTTAGTGTTAGGGTTAGGGCTCGGTTTAGGGTACGGGTTAGGATTAGGGTACGTGTTAGGGTTAGGGTAAGTGTTAGGGTAAGGGTACGTGTTAGGGTTAGGGTAGTTATTAAACCTATCCCACTCTCTAGCTACCCCTTAGCACGTAAAGGAATATTATTTGGAGGACCAGCCATGGAGAAGAGTTTAGACACTAGGATAAGATAAGGAACACACCCATTATAAAGAAATCACATTAGGATTCTCTTTTTAAGCTGTTCCTTAAAACACTAGTGCTTAGGAAATCTATTGGAGGCAGAAGCAGTCAAGGGTAGCCTAGGGTTAGGGTTAGGCTTAGGGTTAGGGTTAGGGTACGGCTTAGGGTACGGGTTCGGGGAGGGGTCCGTGTACGGTGTAGGGTATGGGTTAGGGTTAGGGTTAGGGTTAGGGCTCATTTTAGGGTACGGGTTAGGATTAGAGTACTTGTTAGGTTTAGGGTAGGGGTTAGGGTTAGGGTACGCGTTAGGGTTAGGGTAGTTATTAAACCTATCCCACTCTCTAGATACCCCTTAGCACGTAAAGGAATATTATTTGGGGGTCCAGCCATGGAGAAGAATTTAGACACTAGGATAAGATATGGAACACACCCATTATAAAGAAATCACATTAGGATTCTCTTTTTAAGCTGTTCCTTAAAACACTAGTGCTTAGGAAATCTATTGGAAGCAGAAGCAGTCAAGGGTAGCCTAGGGTTAGGGTTAGGCTTAGGGTTAGGGTTAGGGTACGGCTTATGGTACGGGTTCGGGGAGGGGTCCGTGTACGGTGTAGGGTATGGGTTAGGGTTAGGGTTAGGGTTAGTGTTAGGGTTAGGGCTCGGTTTAGGGTACGGGTTACGATTAGGGTACATGTTAGGGTTAGGGTAGGGGTTAGGGTTATGAAACGCGTTAGGGTTAGGGTTGTTATTAAACCTATCCCATTCTCTAGATACCCCTTAGCACGTAAAGGAATATTATTTGGGGGTCCAGCCATGGAGAAGAGTTTAGACACTAGGATAAGATAAGGAACACACCCATTATACAGAAATCACATTAGGATTCTCTTTTTAAGCTGTTCCTTAAAACACTAGTGCTTAGGAAATCTATTGGAGGCAGAAGCAGTCAAGGGTAGCCTAGGGTTAGGGTTAGGGTTAGGGTTAGGGTTAGGGTACGGCTTAGGGTACGGGTTCGGGGAGGGGTCCGTGTACGGTGTAGGGTATGGGTTAGGGTTAGGGTTAGGGTTAGTGTTAGGGTTAGGGCTCGGTTTAGGGTACGGGTTAGGATTAGGGTACGTGTTAGGGTTAGGGTAGGGGTTAGGGTTAGTATACGCGTTAGGGTTAGGGTTGTTATTAAACCTATCCCGTTCTCTAGATACCCCTTAGCACGTAAAGGAATATTATTTGGGGGTCCAGCCATGGAGAAGAGTTTAGACACTAGGATAAGATAAGGAACACACCCATTATACAGAAATCACATTAGGATTCTCTTTTTAAGCTGTTCCTTAAAACACTAGTGCTTAGGAAATCTTTTGGAGGCAGAAGCAGTCAAGGGTAGCCTAGGGTTAGGGTTAGGCTTAGGGTTAGGGTTAGGGTACGGCTTAGGGTACGGGTTCGGGGAGGGGTCCGTGTACGGTGTAGGGTATGGGTTAGGGTTAGTGTTAGGGTTAGTGTTAGGGTTAGGGCTCGGTTTAGGGTACGGGTTAGGATTAGGGTACGTGTTAGGGTTACGGTAGGGGTTAGGGTTAGGATACGCGTTAGGGTAAGGGTTGTTATTAAACCTATCCCATTCTCTAGATACCCGTTAGCACGTAAAGGAATAT